>NW_001865075.1:107610-166329 GCF_000002865.3 Monosiga brevicollis MX1
TACAACTCGCGGGCAGCCTGGTCGATGACTCTTTCTCCTTACACAGCTTGGGAACCGTCCGCAGCGGACCGGGTGCTTCGTCTGAGGTGCCGATCATGCCCACGCATGACGACGACCATCTGAGCCCCCGTGGCCCCACCTCCACAACGTCGATGCAACAACCCCCAATCATGCCTACCGCTGCCTCGCCCGACACCACCGCCAGTGCTCCCCCCGCCTTGGGTAAGCCATCTTCCCGCTCGCACCTCGTCCTCTTCGACTCTGCCGTTGATCGGCTTGGTCCAGATCACAATTATACCCACCGCCACTCGCTGAACAACATTTTCTCGTGCCTGCAGCGACTGCACCAAAGGACATGCCTGCACCGGCTGCCAGCAAGGCGCCAGGTGCCTCAGCTGACGAGGAGAAGCGTCAGCGAGAGTTGCTGGAACAGCGCGAGCGGGAGATGCTGGAGCAGGCTCGCCAAGAGAAGGAAGCACGTGAAGCCGAAGAGAAGCGCCAACAGGAGAGCCAAGCCAAAAAGGACGAACTGACGGTGCGGATTTTTACACCAGCAATCGCCATGTCCCTGGATCATTCTATTTGCGTCTCGCAAACCACCTTTGCTATCTCACATCGGGATGTGGATGTCTTTGCCCGCTGATGTCGTAGAACAACCTGGAGACGCTTCGCAAAGAGGCGGCCGGGATCGAGTCCCAAATTGCCTCGGCACCAAACCCCATTCTCAAAAAACGTTTTCAAGCCTCGCTTACCAAAAAGCAGGATGAGATTGTTGCTGCCCAGGCCAAGCTCGATGCGCTGTCCTCGTAAACGTGGATGCTTGTGGCAAAGGTCTTTATGCGAGCAAGCGTTGAAACGGAGCAATCTTACCCTAAACAAGCACATTTGGATACAGATAGATAGAGAGCGCTACCCATGCCTGTGATGGGTAATTTGAGACTGGGGCGATCCATGGCATTGGTCGCAGGAAAAAAAAATCGAGTAGACCAGTTTGATGAATTTTCAAGAAGAGCTAGATACCGCACCAACACGAGAAAGGACTAGCCAATACCATTCTGAAAAGGCAAGGCAGAGGCGCCTACTCATCCATGCTGTCAAGTTGGAATCCCGACTCAGGTACCCGTTGCTGCGATGCAGATTCAAAAGTGAGTTGTTGCTTTTCCAACGGAGACATGTAATAACACTCCGTGCACTCCGTACCTGCTGCTTCATGCACGCTTGCAACCATGCCGGAGTGACAAAGACCAAGTTTGCGTTGTCTTGCCGTGCCGCGTCAAAATCGGCATTCCTATCATGGCCGAGCCAGGTGTTGACGTCAATGGGCCGGTCGGCTACCACCTCCCCCCTCCACCCAACAGAACAAACACCCAAGCCGTGCCTTACCAGCTCTGCGGCGATACCACGTGCGTGACGTTGTCAGACATGTAATCTTCCACAGTGGCGTTGAGGGCGTACACCAGGCGCTTTGCTGCGCGAAAGGATTGGTTATCGTCAAACCCATAGAGCAAGATGCGCAGTCCCGTCAAGGCATCCGGCAGAGTCTCCATGACTGATTTAGAGACGGAAGTTGTCGTAGCTGATCGCGGTAAGCTTGGAGCCGGCGCTGCAGCCGCCGTGTTCGCACGCGCAGGCGGGGCAGCTGTGGCGGAGGCACTCGTGCTTGCTTCGGGCTCGGACTCTGGCTCCGTGTCCGCCTCAAAAGCATCCACTTGAGCCGTGACATCCATCGCGCCTTTGGGGGCTTTGCTTTGAGGAGGCGCCACCGATGCCCCGGCTTGACCGGGAGGTTGTGCTACGGCCGACGCACCACTGATCCCTGCACCAGGATCAAAATCTACAACAATTGCAATCATTTGCTTGAGGGAGCGCGCAATCTAAAACAAACCCTTGGCATTCTAGGCTTGGGAGTCTTCTTCAAGTCCTGTGATTTACCGTCATCTGAAGCGTCATCATCGCCATGAACCGCGTCTTCTTCTTCTTCGGCAGAGTCATCGGGGTCCCCACCCTGAAGGGCTTGATCAGAGGGATACATAAAACTACAGGGAGCCAGGCAGCACATGCCTGTCAGCCATGGAAGACCAGAACAGGAGCTTCCGTCGATGCCTTAAGCAACGCACCGATACTCTTGAACGCGTCGCTTGGCTCGATCACAACTTTCAAGCCAATCTTTGGACACGATAATACCACCATCACCTAAACAGGTAGATCACCATAATTGCCAAAAGCGACCCATACAACACCATCACGCAACAATCAAAAGCGCGTGAGACCGCGCACGTTGGAATATAAACACTAACATGGATTAAAAACACCAAAAAAAAATAAAAAATAAAAAAATCAGGAACATACGACGGGCTTGTGTGTTTTTGGGGGTCTGCTCAAAAGCCGATATGGAATGGGTGCAGCGTGAATCCCACTGCGCGGCATACTGTGCACCCATCCCCAGGGCCAAGTCTCGTAATTGGCCACGCCGTGGGTTTTGGTAGCCGCTCAGCGTGAAGCGCACACCCTTGAGAATGTCGCGGTATGGGGGTGGCGCAGTAGGAGCCGGCTTGCTTCGCTTGGGTGGTGGTGCGGCCGCTGAAGGCTTGGGCGCAGTACGTTGCGGTGTGGAGGCAGCAGGGGGTGTCCTTGAGACAGCCGTGGAGACCTGTGGCGCAGAGCGTGCGCCAGGTGATGACGAGGTGCTGGCAGGCGGAGCAGCTGCGGGCCGATTTCTAGATGCATTGGACGTGGATGCGGTTGGCGTGCTTGCGCCAGTACCGGTTACTGGCAGTGAAGCGCGCGAAGGTGCGGTCGAGGTGGTCACCCAACTGCTGGTTGTTGGTTGCTGAGGGATGGTTGTCGGCAGGCTGTGAGCTGCATGTTCAGCAGCCTCGCGCACTCGACGTTCCTCAGCCGCCTGTTGCCGCGCCTCCGCGGCCAAGCGGGCATTCTCCGCCGCCTCACTCAGTGCACGGTCCGCCCTGGTGCACACAAAGACACACCATGAGATTATGATGATGATGATGAGCCAAAAATAAAAAAGAAGGACAGGCATCTGAATGGTCAACATCTGCGATGGATGAATATTCTTTCTTACTTGCTTGAGGAAGCAGTCAAGCTGCGCATGCGCTGAACAAAGGCAAGACATGGGGTGTGCAATGCAAAAGCCAGTGAAGCGATGCCGGCTCATTTGTTTTAACGAAACGAGAAGTGCCAAGGAATGAGATGAATGCAAAAGCGCTCAAAGGTACCTCAATCGAGTTGGGAGGTGAAGTGGTGGATGGCTGGGACTTGAGCTTGAACATGCCAAAGGTGCCCTCACGCTTCAGGGTTGGTTTGGTGGGGGTGGTTGTGGCAGAGGCGGGCTTGCTGGGTGCCTTGGGCGAAGCGCTTGCGGCAGGAGAAGCGGCCGTGGCGGCAGAGGCACCAGCCTCATGTACCCGCACAAAAGTCAGACCAAAAGGTTCTGTCTGTGTCACAAGGCAAGGACATGGCAAGGGGCGGGATCAGACCGGTAACAGTTGCGAGGAGCAAGAGACGCGGGCGCGGGGGAGGGTGAGGGGAACGGGCAGAGCAAACCCAGGGGCAATGCGTCCAACCAACCTTGTTGTAAGGTTGCTTGCAGACCAGGCGTAGCTGGTCCCAGCGCTGCTGGCGCGCCTGCTGGTTGATTTTAGATTGACCTGTCCAAAGGGGGTAATTGGGAAACAAGTGCAATCACAATCATCGGCAGGTTTTCAAAGCGAGGAGGAACAAGCAAGGTCAAGGGATCGCACCAAAAAAGAGAACATTTTGTAATTGGGATGCATCCCAGCTTTTAGAAGCACTGGGTGGCAACACGAGTTCTACGGGACACAAATTCTATCCAAAAGGCACGACAACGGTTTGGATGACGTGCCAAAGGGTCAGACAAGAGGCGAGGCTTTGAGGAAGCGAGGGGTTTCAAGAAAAGAGGTTTCAAGAGGAGGGGTTTCAACAGGCGGCGGCTCACCGCCCACGTCGAGTCGGAGGCTCCAGAGTTGCGCACTTTGACCTCCAACATGGCTAGCCACACAGACACGATGCCACATGCTGGGTTGAGCAGAGACCATCACGCAGAACCTCTGACACAAGCAGCGGCCGTGAAGTCTTCGAGTACCGACCAGAGCCATAGTTGCCCACGTCCAAGGTTTCGATAACAACAGCTCGGTCCAATTGAAGCTCAACCCAATTGGTGACCCCAGCCAACCCCTTCCATACCCGACCGGGATCGCTATCCAGGACATGTTCGGGCGGGAATCCCTACATGTGCACACATCGTCAGCTGACTCGTCCCTCCACACTGTGAACAACAGGTCACCGCCGCTTTGCACACACGCACACACACGCACACACACGCACACACCTGTGCCGAGGGACTGGCGTTGATGACATGCTGCACCTTGACGCCCCCTGCCATGCCAACGATCACGCGTAGCACAGATCACGACGTCGCAATCTCCAGTGTGTGGCACAGTCTCCAGCAGCTGCATCAGCACACCAGCACAGCACAGGTATCCGCACAACTGGTTCTGTGACCGGCTGCAGTCGATCTCGCGACCCGACAGACGGCGCTCGGCTCGGGCTCGTGTGTGTGCTTGCGAGACACGCTCGCTGGAGCCTAATGTAGAAAACGAAGATAAGTCAGTAACGGTCTACACAGTCCATCTCTCATTTTACTAACAGTTCTTCAATAACTAGAATTTTGTCTGCAAAAGCTCATATTCATGTATCTTGTTCCAACACGTTCGAGTGCTTAAGTTGGACCCATAATGCTGACAATCATTCTCGTTTCGAACATATGTTGCATATTACTGTTCACCGACTTTGCTTGTATCCGGATGATGCAATTATGTCGTAATGGAGCTTGCCCCTTGTTGGTGCCGCACCGCGCGACGTTGAGGCGCCAGCAGTGGGTTGTCCTTCATAGAGGTCTTAAGCGTGCTTGAATGGGGTGGGACCTTTGGGTTTTTCGCATTCCTGTAGCAGCGTACATATGTCGCTCTGTGTTTGATCGTTGTGTCAAACGTCTCGCTCGATTAGATTCGCTTGACAAGCAGAGGCTAGATTTGCTTCCGCACCCGCCACGCGTCGCCCCTGTGCCACGTTACACCGTATTCGTCATACAAAGTATGGTAAATAGCCCAACTAAACAACGAAGAAACGTGTCCATCTCGTTCCGTTCAAGGTTCCGGTATTGACATCTGTACGCCAAAACCAGATGCAAACCCACCCCACTGCGACACTCAGCCCCACTGCAGTTGGTTTGCGGTCGTCGTCAACTTCAATAGAGCGAGACGGTTGGGATGGGTTTGCGTGTAGACGGCGTGTCTATCCATTGTCCTTAGATAACAGATGTGATTGCCTGCACCAACCCGACCCTGTGAAGAGACTCTCAATTTCGACATGAGCCGAAACTGGCGGATGCTGACTTTGCACTGGCAGCCGCATAACCTTGTGGAAGGGCCTCACGCCAGCAAGAACGGGTCTGATACCAACAAATGAAAGCAAGGGCGTTCCTTCTCGCGAAGTAGCTTACTCGAGCCGCCCACTTGGTCGCAGAATGCAAGCAAAAGTCTTCCAACCCCGATACTTACCTACTTTGCTTTGCACAATGACTCATTTGGACAAATCCATCGCAACTGTCCCCGGCTGTCTCAGCCCCTTCCATTCACTTGCCTCGAGCCATGCGTGGTTCAAGAGTCATACGGATAAGAGGACACAACACTTGTAACCTTCCACCCAAAATCTGCAATGAATAGGCACATGCAACATGGGGCCTGTGGGTCTTGCCCTGACCACCCTCACCACCCGAAATATCTTTTATTCACCCTGCAGCCGACGCCGCGGACAGACATTTTCTTTTATTCACCGTGAACACAACTTACTTGCGTTCTCCCTCGCAGCTCAAGTCTAGCCATCACTGCCTTCATACATCTTGACACAAGCCTCCGACCGTCTACCATCACACGCCAGTATGTGGCCGCAACCCGGCAACCCTCTAGTACGAGGCATGTCAGCATCCCACAAAACCTCTTCCCCAAAGTCATGGAGCATTCGAATCAAGCAGCCGCGGCGCGCATCCTCCATGCTGGCGCGTGGAATAGAGCGTCGTCTCTTGAACCTCGACCCAAACAGCCCCTCGGGGGGTCAACAGCACCAAGCAACAGCTTTTGATCTGTTTGTTGAACTCAAGTACAATGCTGATGCTCGCAAGGTTTGTACCGCCACTTCCAATAATCACTCCTCGCCGACCTCTGCAGACAAATTGCACACGTGCTCATATCAAAATTGTATACGCTAATTGCTACGCATGCAGCACCCGGGCATTGAGCCACCTTACCTGCGCTGGCAGCAGATGCTCAAGGCAGAACGCCGACCTTATGAACACTTAGCCGAACAGCTTGCACATGGCCACAGCGTTTTGCGTCCCTCGACAACACGCAGCTCCATCGGCGGCTCGTCCTACGACTTGGTCAAACACTTGCTGCCAAGCCCAGCCTGCTCACATCCAAGCAATATGATGCAAATGTCGCTTGCAGTCCCGGTCACCCCATCATGTGGGCCCGATGCTGGTCAATTGTCCCCAAACCACACAGCATCAGAAGCACCTTGTCTCAACAATGATGGACTTACAACTCAGAGCCTGGCCAATTCCAACCTCAATGATGCCATGAAATGGTGCCCACCCGCAAAACTTGCCGGGCCAGATATCGAATCCTCTTCCAGCATTGGCTCGCCTGAATTGGACATGGAGCCATTTTGGTTAACACCGCTATGCGAGGAATCAATTGACCTCTTCTGGTCGGAGCGATGCTCAACCCCATCTTCACCGACTTCATCTGAGATGCTTTCCCTGTCAGCCACCATCGCCACACAGCCAGCCACATGTCAGGAGGTTCCAGCGCCATGGTCAGGATTCGCCCGACGAGTTCAGGCTGCTGCATCACCGCGTCCTGCCATTACTTGCCTGCCCCACTTGACTGCCACTGAGGTTCAACGCTGCCTCTTACATCTTTATTAATTTACAACCTACTGCAGCAATGAGCACATTGCGCCCCTTTGCCCATAGTCTCAGTACCCCTGCTGGCTGCGCCAAGCATTGTTGTGTGTATGTTTATTGCCATTTTTTTTTTTTTTTTTGGTGTGTGTGTGTGTGTGTTTCTCGCGTGTGACTCTGGGTTGCCCATTTTATGCCGATTCCCACGGGAAGAATCGAATCGCCGTCAACGATTCAAAGCCTAATCCTACAAATTTGATTGTGGGGACAAGCAGTAAGAAGAGAGCTTGGGTTGAGACCGCAAATATCAATTTGAATGTGTTGAATTCGGCATTGGGCCGTCAGGTCCGTTAGGCAGCCACGTAACCAATAACCGCAATGGTGATGTAGTGAGCGGTACCGGGGGTAGATTCGCTGTCACAAAATACGGCATCAAACGTGCCGTCGTCCTTGAGCGGGATAATCTGCGTGCCGTGCCAATGGCCATAATACCACCGAGAGCCGGCAGTACCACCCTAAAACGGAACAAACAAATGGTAAGAATGGTGAGCCAACTCATAGAAGAGCCGTGCGTGGCGGCGCCATTGCACGCCACAACTGACATCGTGAGAGATTTGCACGTCATTAAAATACACGTTGGAGTCGTGAATGCCATTTCGAATGATGGAGGCGGTGTGCGTAGCCTACGCAAGGCATGAACGAAGCCCAAAGGTCAGGAGTAACCAAGCGTTTTCCAGCCACAATTTGATCTTCAGGCAAACATGTATTCTTCTTAGTTCTGGCTGCAAAGCAGTACGCACGTCACGTCCAAATGTGTGGACAACATGATCTGAGCTACTCGTATGCTCATGCGTGTAAATGGTTGTGATCAAGGCCTTGGCATTTGTAGGCACGCCTGCATGCCATACCCAAAAAAGGCAGCATCCGAGGGATGAACAGTGAGAAGCGAGCGAGTAACGAAAGAATTTCGGCCAGCTTGAAGGAGATGGAACGCACCAGAGCCAGCCGGTGGCGAAATGCCGGTCGTGACCGTGCGGGCTGTGGGGGCAAACTTCATGGTGCGTGCCGCAGAGGTAGGAAGATAAATGATGTTGGTAAACGGGGCAGAGGGGATGTAGCCAAACACCTGGAGTGTCAAATACACGGTCGGATTGTCACTGTTGGCGCCCATACCAGCATCCACCTTGATAGTACCATCTCCCAGTGAGCCCGTCATCTACAGCGTTTTTGTGGCCAAATGTCCGCAATAAGCCGACTTGTCAGACTCTGATGACAGGAGAAACAGATGCAAGGTTCAAGCACGCACCAAAAATGTACTCCAGCCGTAGTGGGCGCTGGCGACAGATGAATCACCTTCGTTGGTGGTGACAGCGTCGCCCCAATACTGCAAGGCACTCGTGTAAGGGGCATTATCCCAGTTGTTGGGCATATTGCTCGTGTCACGGCCAAATGCCATATTAAAGTGATCATCGCGATTTGAAACAAACATGGAGGAGGCAGTCAAGACGCCGGCGACGCCGGTGGCTGGGATGTGACTAGGCTTGAGGTCATACTTCGAAAAGCCGCGATTGGACGTCTGCCGCAGATTGTGCACTTGATTGACGCTTAGCAGCGTAGACTCGCCGGCGCCCGTCAAATAGCCGTAGATGTACACTGTGAGAGAATTCACGCCTCGCGTCAACCCACTCACGCCACCCTTGATGGTGCGTCCGGCGAGTGGGATGATTGTGGTTCCCACAGCCATGCCATCGCCCTGGGCACCTAAAAGCATCGAAAATCGGCAACCCATCAGCGCCATCCCGCCCAACTCGCAAAAACTTAGAGACGGTCAAATAAAAGCAAAGAACCGGCGCCGAGCACTGCATTTCCCAAAGAGCAAGCCTGAACAGGGCACAAGTATCTACAAAAACTTCACATGGTGTGACTCACCTCCATTATCGCCGTTCTGTGTTTGCAAAATGTCGTTGAGATAAGTGTTGGCGTTGTACACGTCGTTGTCATAGTTGGAACAAGGAACGTCGTTGTCACGACCCAGGGAATAGACACAATGATCATTGCCCAAGGAATTGTACATGGAGAGCGAGGCCAAAACGGCCACGGCATCGGTCGGAATGACCGTCGGTACATCCTGCTCGAGCTTCTCGCAGTTGGACTCAAAGTCAAACAGCATCCGCTCAGGACGATCCAAAAAGCGCACAAAGAGGCCGTAGCAGGAGTCGGCGTTGGGATCGATCGTAAAATTACCCGAGGGGCAACGACATTCATAAGAGCCTTCCAAGTTAACGCATGTGGCCATGTCTGGACAGGGGGCACCGGCAGCACATTCATCCGAGTCTGCGCAAACCAGGGCATCACCGCTCACTGGCACCCATTCTGCAAACTCGTTGCAAACATAAGTGGCGGAACGCTCTGGCGAGTAGTTCTCTGCGCATGTCACCTATGGGCAAGCACCAATGAAATGTTCATCCGCTCATGTGTAGTGCGAGTGTGAAGCAAGGGCATCGCCCTGATGGCCGCATGATGGCAGGACAGAGGATGGCCAGGACGAACCAGACAAGTCCCGTCAAAGCTCCTGTTGGTACAGGTGCTCGCTGCAAGGTGTGCGATGACAGGGCCACTAGCCGAGCACCCGCCGTGAACGAAAGTGGGCACGCAACGGTTCAAGTCGGCATCAAAGACGAGTCCTTGCGAAAAACAGCTAGAACGGGGAGGCAGTTGGTAAGTATGAGTGAATGAGAAGCATGTCAAACCTGACTTGCGCTTCGTACTTCCAGCTATCAGCAGACATCCTTACTTGAGAATACTGTCAGCGTTGGCATTGAAGGTGGCGCTGGAAATTGTGCCGTTGAGAAGAGACATGTTGCCATAAACGTATGTGAGCTCGTGGTCAAGAAGCAGGGCCATTTCCTCGAGAATATCATCCAAGTTGTCGGCCAGGGCAGCCTTGGTAACAAGCGTAGCAACTAGGTCAGCAATTTCGCTCCTGTAAGCGGCGAATGCCGTCGTGTTGACCAGGATCTGGCGTGCCTCGGCTGCGGCTTGTGCCGTGGCTGACCGCCCAGATTCATCGCGGCGAACGGTGGAAAAACGCAGGTGAAGTCGAGATTGAGCCGTGCTGCTCGAGGGAACGTAAATCAAGCGGCATCAATACTTGCAACGAGGCACCAATAATACCTGTGCCAACCTCGTTGGCGTAGTCGCGCATGGAATCCACGGCACTAGCCAGGGCCAGGCTGACCTCGTCCGCATCCGCCTATGGGCCGGCAGAGAATGACGATCAGACACGGACCAGGCATGGTTCATGCCAGCATCCAGGCAGCGAGGTGCCACGCGACCTCAAGTGGGCGCAGTGAAGAGTTGGGCATGTACCTTTTGATTGAGCTGCAGGTCTGTCGCGTTGGCGAGCTGGCTCACGTCTTGGGCCACGGCAGAAATGCTGGCGTTGAGTGTCGCACGCGTGGCACCAAGCTCCTATGTGAGACCAAAGGTCAGAGTTGGGTCATGAGAACCAAAGACAAAGCGGGATCGGCACCTTTGCAAAAGAATTGAACCTGTTGCAGATCTGCGCAGGTCTGGTTGAGAGCGGCGATGGTCGCATGGGCATCAGAGAGAGATGCTTGCATGCTGGCGATGACGGTCAGAAGATCCAGCGTGTTTGTGCCTTGTTCGATGAGAACGCTCTACGAGAGGACATGTTGATGCCAGGTTGCCAGGTAAAAACAAGCACAACGAGGGAATGAGAAAAGCGGCGAGACAGCCAAGGAAAGGTCCAGCACGACACGGGCGGGTTCGCCGGGCCACTAATAATGAACCTTGGAAGAATTAAGCACAAAGATGAGGTTGCCATTCTCAACTGTGACGGAAGGAGCTTCATCAGCTGCGGCAGCCAACGGCACCATGCCAACCCCTGAAAGCGCTAGAAGAAGCAAGCATGCTAGTCCAACGCCACGCCAACTCGTGACGCATCTCATCGCTGTTGTAGCACCGCTGCCGGCGGTGACGGCGCCAGCAGCGGTGGCCCTCGCGGCTCGCGACCTCATCACACAGGTGAAAATGGGAAAAACACGCAACCCCGACGAAACAACATAAACTGACGTTTATCTGCATTAACTATGCTATTGTATGTTAATGTATCTACATCTTCTCGACGTTCTAGTGCATCTTTCTTCTAGAGTGGTTTTCAAGGCTGAAGCAGGTCGCGTTTTTGTAGCACTTATACAGGCTTTTGCAGTTTTCTTGTATTTTGTTAATATAACATGCTTGAACAAATGCATACATGTTTGACCTTTTTGATTTTTGCACTCTGACCAAGGCGTGGGTGTCGTGTGATGTATTTTACTTTTTGCGGAAACAGGATGCTTGGTGTTTCAAAAAGAAGTATTTTACTTTGTAAAGCTTTGATGGTAGTTGCGGATGCTGGAGCCCTTCGGCGCTCTCGGGCCACGGCCCATGCCCAGGTAGCTGCAGGCTGCTTTCGCTGTGCCTCTCTTCTGCACCAGTCTCTGTCTCTGTCTCTGTCGTACCTCGCTCATTCAGTTTCTGACTTTGCTTTGGGGTAATATCGCTTGGACGATCACAAAGTTTATTTTTGCCTTTACCACCACTCTTGCTTCTGGATATTGATGATCAAGATCCGTCATTGGGGAGCTGCGCAACGTGATCAAGGCCTGTTGGGTCTGTGTCCTGGTGCTGAGCAACGACGTGGACGTGCAGGTCCCGACTGGTGATTGAAATCTGTTTTCACTGTATTTTTCGGACTGAACCCTAGCCCTTTCCATCGGCTCTCTCCGCTCTGCCGCCCTATATCCTCGTCGGCCCTGGCCTGCCAATAGTTCAACGCTTGGCGGTCGCACGATTCTCAAGTTCTGTTCCCGGAACCGGGAACACGATCAGCAAAATTGCTCAATCTTCATCCCGCTGGGCACCCGCCGCGGCGGCCTGGCATCACATCAACGCCATGACCGAGTATGCCCAAGTGCAGTTTGACAACCTACGCTTAAACGCTTCCGCTGACAAGGGATCCACCGCTCGCTATGGCGCCATTGTGGAGACCGTTCGCGGCCTGATTCCCGAATCGCGCGTCGTATGTACTTTCAATATCCCACACCGGCACTGCAAACAACCCGAGCTTTGCCCACCGCTCTGCGAACCATCATTCACGACCGTTCTTGTCTCGCAGTGCAAGTTGTTCTGCAAGGGCAGCAAATGCAAGCACTGCGACTACCATGCCCACGCCCACAACCCTCTCAACGCCTTTCGAGGCGTCAACTCCACCTGGTATCTCTTGCGCCTGGCCTCTAGCCCTCTACTCTTCTGCCGTCGGCTGATGTCCTCGCAACAATGTCTAAAGCACGACCATCGCATTGAATCCATAGGGTCACCGAGAATCTTCTGGCCATGTCGCGCCCGCTGCAGGGGGCCATTGACGCATATCACTTGCCCAAAAAGTTTGCCGAGTAAGCGCACGCGCACGTAAATATGACTATCCGTCTTCTCTGTCCGTCTTGTCGGCATATCTTATCTGCCAATCCATGCCAGTGTCAGTGTCGGTGATCCGCTCCTTGAGGGGGTGTTCAGCAAACACCTCTGTGTATCCACACCTCACTGCCCTTTTGGTGCATGATAGGGCTGGCATCACCATGGTTTTGAATCTACAGGAACCCTTTGAACATTCACACTGTGGCGCGGGGGTCAACCGCCATGGCTTCAGCTACAGCTTTGAGTCTTTCCAACAGCAAGGCGGTACGTGGCGCCACATTGCGCGCCAGTTGGGCCTCAAAAGCCCTCACCCTAAAGCATGTCTGAATCAATCTCCCTCCGCTTCGTCTTGCAGTTACCGTCTGCAACTGTGCTTGGGTCGATTTCGGCTCGCCTCCCATGGAACGGGCCCTCGATATCGTCAAGGTCGGCTCTTTAAAGTGCCTACTTAACCTCACTTTCACCCGCGTTTGCCCTGGCCCAACCATCCCATCTACGCTCATCAACGCTTGCTCCGGTCTCGGCTTTTGGCAGATTATGGCATCAGTCATCCAGGAGGGTGGCAAGATTGCAGTGCACTGCCATGCTGGCCGAGGCCGCACGGGCTTGATCATTGCTGCCTATCTCATTTTCCACAACGGTCAGCCCACACTACCAAGCATCATTTGATGCCTTTGGCGTTGCCATTTTGACCGGTCCCAACCGTGGACCCGCTTTGCCATAGACTACACCGCTGCCAAAGCAATTCGCCTTGTTCGCTCTCAGAGACCCAAGACCATTCAGACCCGCAAGTGAGCATAGGCGACCTTCATATGCTGCATTGGCCCGGCTTGCCAAGCGCTCGACTTGATCCACCCTGTCACCGCTTGAGTCACCTTGCACCTGCTCTCGCGCGATAGCCAAGTCAAGTTTCTTGAAGAATTTGACATGTATCTCCATCCTCGCCGCGCTGTTTATCACCACGTGCCGGATGAAACGGAGCAACTCACGCTGCGCGAGGCTTTGGAACGCGAGCGCACTTGGCTCGTGGGGCAAAACGTGGATATTTACCGCTATCGCAGCTTGGTGCGTTGCCCTTGCCTTCTCCTTCGTCCGTTGTCTCGCTCGTCAAGATTCCCCGCTCCGCCTGACAATATGTGCAACAGATGGTAGACAAGGTTTGCACACTACTTCAGCAACATGCTTTGGTCAAGCCACAGGATGTTTGTGACGCTCTCATGCTCACACCTCGACATGGAAATGAGGGCTTGAACGAAGTGTTGGCAGACATGACGTAAGTTTTGGTCACTGATTGACCTTGGTTGGCTTCCAAATTCCCACTCAAACAGCCCCCGTCTTGTACTAGATCAAAGGTCAACAAACACGAGTGGGATGAATTGGAGCAATTTGATGCTCTTGCTCTCGCCGCCTTGCTGCTCGGCTGGCTGCGCCAACTTCGCGAGCCCGCCATGACTCCGCTTGAAGTGCAAAGCGTTGTGCGTGGCGAGCCCTTGGACCCAGGTCAGAGAACCACCCATCGAGCTTTTGCCCTCCCGATTGCTAGGCGACAAGGGTCAGCCGACACACTCATTTTTATTTGGTTGTGATAGCCGTACTGGAGCTCCTGGTCTGCTTTAAACCTCTACTCTCGCAGGTACGATGGTTGGCCAACAAGACTCGACCTCACTTGCCTGCCCAAACCCTGCGCGCTTTCTGATTGCGTGGCCTGGTATTTTGTTGCAACAGCTTCGTGCCAGTGGTAGCCAAGAAGAGGACTTGCTTGCTGCCACGACCATGTTGGCGTTTGCATTGATTCGGGTCAGTATGCACTCCTTTTTGGCATTGCCGGGGCGTCAACCATTGAGTGTCACTAGCTTGACCGTACCTTCCTATGGTTTTGCAGCCGGATGGCCACCAGGCACCACCTCCAGCTCCTGCCGAATTGCAGACAGAGGGCTCGGCATCCCCGCAAGCTGAGGCGAAGCGGACTGAGGGGGAAGATGCAGTTGGTCAACTCGTGACCTGGCTGCTCGATGCTCAACCCTGCACCCTTGCCAGCCTACGGCTCGAGCATAAGCCAGAGCAGAGCCAGCCTCAAGTATAAGCTCAAATCGTAATTGCAGGACGATCTCAAGTCTAAAATACGCTCCCCCGCGATTACAGCAAAGGACGGCCTTGTAACAGTCGCACATCCCACGAGTGTGGGCAACAACATTGGAGAGAATAAAAGTCTCATCTTTTAATTCGAATTTGAAACAGACAAAAGTTATATCTGTCAAGCTGGCTGCGTCACAGGCTTTTCTGTGCGCACAAGGCTGTCCGATTGCGTTCTGACAAAACAATCAAGCAAGAACAGACTAGAGTACACTGTGAGGGATTTGTCCAGATCTTGTGCTCAGCAGTGCTCATGAACGCTCAGCGTTACTCTCTCGCACTCGTTGCTCAAGGCGGTGAACTAGCGTGGGGCGAAGCTCCATGAGCTTCCGGTTCAGACCCTCTATGCCATCAAGTGACAACACTGCACACATTGTAACCCGACCTCGCCGGCTCAGTACGCGGGCCAGCTTTATTCGACTAGGGGACCAACGCCGATCGCACAGGCAACCATCAGTGAATATTTAACGGAAGCAGACGACTGCAAGCACAAAGTCAGCAGCGCAAACACAAACAACTTGTGTCAGGCCGAGTATCCTCTAACTTTAATGTGAAGAACACAGGTGTGCCCGTCTCCGAGGCAATCTGTAAAATCTGATGAAGATTATCATCCAGTGCCCCTGCCAATCACGCTCGAAATGAAAAAATGATGAAAGACAACTGCACCACAACTCGACATGCGTGCACTGCCCGCACAAACAGACCTGGAACGTTGGTTCGCTGCTGGTCGGGTGCAACCAGAAGCAGCTTGACTTTTCCCAACGCCAACTTGCGATGGCACTCGTTGGCCCCAAGTACCAAGCGTCTTCGCGCCTTGGCCTGCATTCAAGCAACAGCGTGCGCCTGGTGAATGAGCAGAGTGGTATGGGTGCCCTATGTTTGAGGCCATGATGCAAAAATTGGGAATGCTCACATTCATCGGATTCTTCTCAACAGCACGATTATAGAACCGCATGCTGTCTTTGAGCAACTGTTTGACGGTCTCATCGACCTCGGGGTCTAAAGCATGATCACAATATCTAGTTTGCAGAGGATTGAGAGATGAAAAGAAACCAAACCACAGCGCGATGCGAAGGCACGACAGGCAACGGCCATGATGTGAACAAACGCGTTTGCAGAGGAGAGCAGACACGCACTCTCGGAAGTTATTACTAAATAGGCGGGGTGCACGGTTAGGAAAGAAGTTGGACTCAAGGGCAGGCATCGTTCTTGCAGACGTTGGCGATGTGAGCTTCCGTTGAGGTGGCTCTGATTTGCTCTCGTCCAAGGTCAATGAGGTGGACACTGCGGCCGTTAATGAAGATAAGGCCTCTGGGTCGTCCACACCTTTGACCGTGGATGGTTCAGAGCTGTGCGACTTGCCTTCCCCCTCGGGACTCGGCGATGACGGCGGATCGGCTGGTATCTGTGCTCTTGACTCGGGCATAATACTACCGCTTGAAGATGCGCCCGTAACGTTTTCGTCGTGAGCTCGACGGCGGGCCGTCTGCTCCTCCTTCATGAGTTGGCGCATTTGACTGGGCTTCTTCTCCTTGCGCACGGCACGCTCCTGTGGTGCGTGTCCAATGAGAGCCGTGGATGCCCGTAGTTGTAGAAGCACGTTCAAACACAGACATACCTTGCCACGACGTCGGGTTGGTGCGGTGGCATCCAGCTGATTGACCCTGGACGCGATTGCAAATGACGTGAGTTCGCGAAGCGTTGTTTCACAGAGTGTGTGTGTGTGTGTGTGTGTGTTTGGATTGCCCGACGCACCTCGCGCCCAGTGGGCTTTGCTGGTTGGCTGGATTGCCATTGGCACCGGGACGCTTCTTGCCGCCTGTGATACCTCGCTGAGATGATGTCTTTTTGCCACTCTGCTCGAGCGCTTTGCTGCGCTGCGCCTGATCAATGAGCAGACCAAAATCGAGCATAGTCGAAGGGCCCGGTGCTTCAGCATCGTCGGACGCCGAAGTGTCAGACGCATCGAGCCTTGAGAGATGTGATGCAGCGGCTGGAGACGGCGTCAGGGCAGCTGAAGCTGCCAAGTTGGCCCGCTCTTTGGCCCGTTGTTTGGCCCCCTCCAATTTTGCCGCCTTCTTGCGTCGACGATTTGCCTTGATCGCTGCAGGCACAGCATGAGCTAGGTCTGACACAGACAGACATAGAACAAGGCGACATCGCAGCAGCACGTACCAGAGGCAGTTTTGGGCGCATCCTCTGCGCGTGGCTGGCGGCCTGGACGCCCTGGAGGACGCTTGGCATGCTCATCTCGTTTCACCCTTGCTGGCTGTTGGAGAACCTTTGACCAGGAGAGGCCTGATGCCAGTCGGGGCTCGCCTGCTTCTGGAGCCGGCTTGATCCCCCGCGACGGCTGAGGTTGAGGTACTGCTTCATGCCGCTGCGACCAGTGCAAGCATTGTCGACCCAAATCAGATGCGCCCTCTCGACATGCATTCAACACCAAGACAGCCAGCCAGTCAACCCGCTCCACACACGCCACAGACCTGCAAGATCCGCCGCGGCTGCGCCCAGCCTTGCGTGGCCATGATGGCTCTCTCGTTTCGTTCTCTTCTTGATGACAATGAATGGTATGCAGACAATTTCTTGTCTTGTGTCTTGATTTTTCGTGTTTTTTTTTCATTTTTTTTTTTTTTTTTTTTTTTTTTTTTTTTTTTCTTCTCTGTCCGTCGTTCCTCCTTTTTCTCCTTCTGCTCCTGCTTCTTGTTCTTCTTGTTCTTTTTCGGATCCAATCACAATACGAAGATGATAATATTATGGGCGAATTTCCTCCTTTGGGTGCTGCAATGGGCTGACGCGACAGTTGGAGAGAAAAAAAGATATCCTGATATCCTCAAGAGGAGATGATGTTTACACATGACCTCACAATACTTCAAATTGTACAGCAAGCTGTGACTTTCGCTCGCGCTGAATTTCGTTTGTTGGAGGGGTCGCGTCACGGCTCCTATGCATCAACTAGGTATTTTCGATTCACAATGATTATCATCCTCTCAGGGCCAGATAAGAAGAACGAGCAGGCAGCCGATTGTGTGTTTCACGCCAAGGAGGCCATCGACACTCTGACGTCTTTCGGAACTCGCGCTGCGCAATTCCGCAATCGCGCACGGTCCATACTCATATCACAGGCATTCTATACACGGAACAAGAAGGTCTGCCAAGGGCACACATATTCTAACGCGGGCCTTTGATTCGGGGGATCTGGGTATCAACGAAGGCGCTTTCAAAGCGGGCCGGCACAAGCAGCATCAAAATTCGATCGCAAGCGATGCGCGAGCACCAGCATCACACCGTTGGTCCAGCCAAACCCTGCGTGTGTTGACACAAAATGAAGGTGATACAGCTACAGTGGTTTGTCCAGCCGACCGCGGGCGGACAAGGTGCTGGATAATGGTGCAACAACGCACCTGCTTGAGGAACATATTCACCGCCAGATCCTGATTGTCCTGGATGGAAGGCATTGTACTTTTCGAACATGGCAGTCGAGGAGACCCAACCTTGATAATTGGAGCGCAGCCATCGACAGGCTAGCGTGGTGGCCAGCGACTTTGCAAAAGGCGTATTTACCCGATCCAGTCCTTCAATCAGCATGAGCTGCACAGGCGCCCACGCTGATGGAGAATCCCACTGCTCAGGCAAAAACATCAGCTGTGAGGCGGGGAAAACGTCAGATGGACGGCAAGCACGATGGTGTCGGACGTGACCAACCTGCTGCGATGTGTTCAAGGGCGTAGTGACGACACCCCCGATTTCAACCAGCGAGCTTGCCAGCGCGGTGGCTGATGCGTTCAGGATCGTCTATGCGTGTTGTCCAAACGGCAATTCAAGAGTGGGTTTGGGCAGCCAAAGGCTTGGTGGTGCGAGCCTGCCAGATGGCTACCAGAAGAGCAGCACGCAAATACTCGAGGGCATACTCGAGGGCATACGAGCAAACGCACCGTGTTGCCGGTGATGTTAGCCCACAGAGGAATAAAGGCGGCAGCTGAGAGTCGATCGGAAATTTGAGTGCCCTTTGGCAACAACAAATCATGCCAGCAGCCACACGTGGCGTTGTACATGGTATCCATCATGCCCGCAGCCCGTGCGTCAGCTGCCGATCGATACACGGAAGCATTTGTCCAGCCCACTACCAAACGGTGGTGCAATTACCAGAGGGTCGGTGTCCGACGTCAATACATAACCTGGACACAACGGACGGGAAGAAAAACACAGGGCGCGGCTGCAACCTACCGCGATCAGCAATGGTGGCCAGGTGCCGATCCACGATGACCATGATGGCGTTGAGGTCGGCCGGCACGACGTGACTCGTACGAATGGTTTCCATGCGCATCGGGTCGGCAAACCACCGAGACGAAAAGTCCCAGCCTGCAACAAACAACATGGTCATGCAACAACGGCGGTCCAAAGCAGGGGGTTGAACAAGACGCGATTCGCCATGTTATCTGCAGCTACAATCAGCCACAATGGGGACACGAACCGGTCTCAGCGCCTGTGGCAACGTCGCGGTAAAGTTGTTCGCGGGTCGCCTTGTCAGATGCGTTCTGAGCGAGATTGACGTCCTCAAGGTAAGATTCGGGACGCGGCAGGGTGGTGTTGGCAAAATAGCGGGTCAGAAAATGGGTTTGGCCGCTGGCGCCCGATACTGAAACTGTGTGACTGTAGTTGGAGCAAGCCGCCACTGTGGACAAGGTTGAGCAGGCCGGCAGGGTCCAAAAATCTCGTTCCATCGCAAGCAAAGGTGCGGCAAGACGCAAAAAATCGGTGTCGGGATTCGCTTCATCCAGAAGCATGACCATGGGGGTGAGCAGCGGGGGCTGGCTTCGTGTATGATAGTACACTCGCATGCCGTTGGGGACAAAGCCAAATTGCTGAAGGACAGTCAAGAAATTGCGCACGACATTCTGAGCGCTCTGATACATGCCCGAGAGGACAAGGCCACGGAGAATAAAGTAGGTGTCCCAGTAGTATTGCTCACGAAAGCGGCCACCGGGCACGATAAAGGGGTAGGGCAATGCTAAGAGCGTGTGTCGTTCCTGAGTAGCATTGATGCTGGGGTCTGTCTTGCGGCCCAGCTTGTTCCAGATGGCATGGACGCCTGACGCCCAGTTGGCAAGTCTAAAATACGTCATGGAGTGGGGTGCAAAGGTTCAATCAACGAAACGGCTCAGGAAAAAGGTGATGGGTGAGCAGACCGGAGGATTGTCAAACGGCAGGACTGACTTGGCGTCTCTAATCTGGCCATAAAACGGCAATGTTTCCGGCCAGTCGGCAGGCGAATGTGGCAAGAGGTCGATGCCTGCTTGGTCAAAGTTGTCGTCAACAAACTGCTTCAACTCGGCCATGGAATAACCTGGGAGGGTAGCATGCACATCAGCAGACGACGGATGGGGCCTCGTGCAACCTGAGGCTGGCGGGCGCACGCACCGTCGCCAAGTTCTTGAAAGGCCTTGAGGACGTCTTCTGGACTACACCACCCAATCAAAGCAATATGAACGCGGGCTAGTTTGGGCTGCTCAAAGCCTGAACACACCAGGGCAAGCCGGTAAGGATTGCGGGCCAAACGATCAAGGGTGACATACTCGCGCAGCAAAGGTCGGTCAACAAAGGTCTTGCTGTCGTTGTAGAGCCCATTCATTTGAACAGCATTGAGCAAGGGACCCTGACAAAAGACTGTGCATGCGCGACCATATCTAAATAGCGTCAAAGCTCGAATCCCAGCGGGCAGAGAGAGCGAGTGGTCAGCAAGGTCCAAGCCCAATAAAGTGTCGGTCCTCCATGAGGAGGGGGCTTGCTCGTCAGAGGGATACGCACGGGTTGCCCTGGTGGTCACGATGGCGACGCCAATGGTCGCGGTTGGGCACAACGATGGCCACGACCAGAGCTAGCATGCTGATGAATATCAGGCCCGTTGTGACCGGGTTGGCCTTGACCAACAGGACAAACTATTGATCCGGTCCGGTCCGGTCCCGCAGCCAATGAGGTCGATGATGAGCAAGGCAAACAAACCGCAACCGTGAGGGCCTGATCCACTCGAGACACCAAAACACGCACCCGTTTCAGCAATGACTGTCGATGGCGCAGCTGGTGCAGATGGGTCTCGTGCACGGCATCCTCAACCTCCTCCGCATCCTGCTGGATCAGCGCCCGCGCCTCAACCCGGCGTTCCTCCGCCTCGGTGGCCATCCTGTGTGTGTGTGTGTGTGTGTGTGTGTGTGTGTGTGTGTGTGTGTGTGTGTGTGTGTGTGTGTTTGTGATGTAAACTATTGCGCATGTTAAGCAATCTGCCTTCTCTTTCTCTCTGTTTTTTTTTTTTGTGTGTTTCCTCTGTCTCTGTCTCTGTCTCTCTCTCCGCGCCCTCCCTTCTCATGCTTTCTGACTCACTGTGCTCTAGTGTGGGCCTTGTAGTCATGCCATCAGCCTTCGGTGCTTCTGGCTTAATTGGGAAATCATCCTTTTTGGGGGGTTGTTGACCAACACATCAAAAACGAACATCAAAACCGACTGCAAACATTTTCTTAGAGGTCATCGAGATCGTCCTCATCGGCGTTGTCGTCCTCTGGTGGGGCGTCGTCCATGGCCTCGTGACTCGGCTCGGGTTGAGATAAGAAGGACGAGGCCTGATCTTGGCTAACTCCGCCCGTGTTGGTCTCTTCCACAGTAATCAAACCAAGGTTGTGCTGCAAGAGCGCCGTGGTAAAGTGTTGCGCCTTACCAGTCTCGCACTGTGAATCCAGCCGATCTTTGAGCTCCATCACTACATTCCAGCGAGCAAAAAAAAAAAAAAAAAAAAAAAAAAAAAAAGGAGCACAGCGCCATCAGCGGCCAGCGCGTGACATCAGCCAAAGCCCATAGGCCGATGGTGCCCACCACGTACAAAAGGCATTGTAGACGGTGGCATCGTGATCCTTGCTGGCTCGGCGCATGGCCTCGACCATGGCCACAAATTTGCTCAAATCTCCATCCATGTAGAGATCGACAAATCGGAAGATCTGATCGGCCAGCTGGCTTGATACAGCTTCGAGGTTGGCAAAATTCTGCAAGCAGACGTACCTCGTTGAGCATACACGATAGGGCCACAGAATATAGAGAGGAGATAAAACACAAGCCTCGGCAAAAAGCACGGGATGCTCTTTGAGCAGAGAGCACAGACCTGGCTCTGCAACAACTCTTCATAGTCCTCCACGGGCCGCGATGAGCCCACTTGCGTCACACCCGCCAGGATATTGGCCTACAAAAAACCACGTCATGAGCTTTCAAGCTATGTTGCATGCGCCAAAGACGCCGTGTACACACCGCGGCGTTGGTGTCGAGCATCTTCGCATCCTTGACGGCACTGCCATCGTCATCGCCAAATAAATCGTTGGCATTCCGTTTGCCGGATGTTTTGACCTCCTAACATAAGATATGGCCGTCAGCATGCTCATGGAGCAACCCCAAGCGCTGGACAAAGGACTCATGAGACAGTCACTTACATTGATCTTGAGCGGGAAGAGCTGGGTCAGCTTGGGAGTCATAGCCGCCATCTTTTTTGCCAGATATGGGTGTGGTTCAATGAATCTAGCCAAGCGCCAAAGTTGAGGCTCAGCAAGTAGAGTAAACACCCAGGACCCTGGTCCAACAAGGGTTGTCCCAGCAGCATTCATGAAACTCACTTGACAATTTCTGGGTCAATCGCAGGAAGCTGATCACCAGGGTGCAGCACTCGGTGGGGCACGGCCAAGTTGTACATCTGGATGGCAGGATTGAAGGTGTCCTCCGGCTCGAGTGCCTCAACTGGATCCCCATCCTCATCCTAGCGGCCCAGTGGATCGGAGCAGCAAACCAAGAGCCAGGCCCAGCAGGAGTGAGCAGATGATACGTGGGCCTTGATGATGCAGAGGGTAGATGGCGTCTGATCATCCTGACCATCCACGCCCACATCGAACAGTCCCAGTATGCATTTTCGGCCGACGTACCGGCACATTCATCAAGTCTAGAGCTGAGACAAATGCGTCCATGGCGGCTTGAGGTGTGTCGGGCAGGTCGTTGGGGTTCGAGGCCCCAGTGGACGCTGTGGCAGGCGTGGCCTGCTCCTGGCAATGAAGTTCATTTATCAGCGACTTGAGCGAGGGGAAGCCGAAATGGCGGGCGTCTTCTTGAAATGGCAAGAGGACAAAGTGCAGGGCGCGTTGGCGTCGGCTCTTGCCATCCAAGACGGCTGATGCGCCTACAGAGCTTCCGAGGCTGCTGCCAGTGGCTGGCCCATGCCCATCAGAACCCTCATGCTGGTCCTCTCCATCCTCCTCCTCCTCCTCCTCATCTTCATCTTCATCCGCCACCAACTGACGCTACAGTCCATACGATTCCTTACGGTAAGCATCAACCAAATCGCGCATCGCCAAAGCACCGGTGCAAGCGCATGTCTCTGAGCAATGCACAAACGGGAAAGAGCATGCCCAGCTTTGGGCTTGAACGCTTGTTGTAAACATAGGCGACAATGGCCACAACGCGACGTTTCTCCATGCCAGCCACAAGGGCTGCAAGATTCGAGGGCGAGGGGCAGTTGGTGGTGATGAGCACGGCTCTAGGCATGTGCAGGAGGTCGCGGGGCGTGGGGACAAACCATCAAGAGCAATGGCCACGGCTGGCTCGCTGCCAGGTTTGGGAATGAAAAGTTTGACGGAATCTCCCATGTAAACATGGCGAGGAATCTGCCATGCCAAGCAACAAGGTCAGATGTGAAACACAGGGAAGGTCACAGAAGCCACCCACCCACCACCACAACAGCAGCAACAACAACATCACCACACATCAACACATAAGAAAAACAAAGTCAACAATGAACACACTCTTCGAGGGGAAGGGTGTGTACTGTTAGTGGAGCTTACACTGGCGGCAGGGGCAAAGTAGAGCGTGGTAAGCTGTTTTTCCATTTCCACCTTGTATTCGGGGTTGGACTCGGCCTCTTCAGGCCATGGAATTAACGTGGAACCGTAGCGATACGCGCGCTGCCGATCGTCCTTTTGGATCTAGCTCCAGGCGGTCGGTGGCACCATCCCACAAATCGGTGAGCCTGTGCTGCTGATAGTGCATGTGTGCGTGCATTTTGCGAGGGCTCACGGCCATTCTGGGGCGCGAACCTCGGTTGCCATTTCGTCATCCAGGTGATAGGTAACTTCACGTTGGACCTTGCCGCTGTCACCGTCGCTTGGGTCCTAATGGCAAGAGTGCAGATCCCAAATTTGGACGTGAGCGTTGTGCAGTCACAGCCTGCGAGAAACCTGCGAGAAACGTCGAGCCGTACAATCTCCACTTGATTGGAGAGCTTTTTAAATGTGCTGACGGTCGCTCGCTTGACGATATCATAGCCCGAAACGGGAATCTATGAGGACTCGCAAACAAGAGTAGCGTTAGCATGCGGCTCACGTTTGCCAGCTGGAGCAATACACAAAATAGATGCGTGCGTGAAACGCACCTCGACATTGGCAACACGCAGATTGACATTGAAGGCTGCGGGCTTGACGACACGCTTGCGAAAGAGTTTGAGCATGTCGCTAATTTCTCCAAAGTTATAAAGCTGGACGAGAGGCATGGTCACAGCGCCACAAGTGAGCTGCCGGTGGCGCGTGGAGAGGTGGAGCGAGCCGACGCAAGGCGGCTCGGGCCAACCTGGGCTCCCAAGCGTGAACCAAAGTCTTGAAGCGTTGTCTGTGGTCAGAGGCAGAATAGATGAGTTCTCAGGACAGGAGCGCTGAACCACTCAGAGGGCTCTGTTTTGCTAGAGCTAGCATCTCCCGAGACATACGTGGGAAGGCGTGGCTTTGCTGGCATCCGCGAGCGAGGCATCGTCACTGAGCTGGATACCGCTGCTCGTGTGATAGGCATACATGACACAAACCAGAATGAGATTGGCAGAAGAGCAAAGAGCACGGCAAGCAGTGAAGCGGAACGCACTACACGAAGGACTCAAGTTTCAGGTCTTGGGCCACGTTGATGAGCGCTGAAGCGTGGTCTGAGCCGTCGTCCTCACCCGCGGTGGACACGATTGTCTGGTCTATTTGGGGTCGCATACATGATCAAACCCGTAGCGGGCTTGTGAGATGACCCCAAGAAAGGGTGCGGTGGATGTCATGATTGTCAAGATAGCCTTGCAAACGCGGGCGTACTGGTAAAGAGGTGGAGACGCATCTGCATCTTGCTCGCTTTGGTTTTGGACTCTGACCGCAGCGCTTCTTGGCGTTGTTGCAGCAAAGCCAGACCCGCCGCAAAACCAACGAGAACTAAGGGTCGAAGATGATGAGGGTGAGAATCAGCTCTGCGAAATGAGACCCGCAGCAAACGAGGGATGGACAGAGAGGTGGCTGGACACACAGTCGGAACTGGCGTCAGAGTGTTCGATCGAGGTTTCCAAGAAGCGCAACAGTTCAGGCGATGCCTATGAGGAAAAGACAGAAACAGTAAATGCCAAAGGAGGGCAAGGTCGGAGGTCGCGAGTGCTGGGCGAGCTGTTGTGATTCCAACAGAGTTTTTGGGCCGGGTGCGAGGAAGGCATGGCCTACAGGTTGCAAGGTGGACACGACGTGAACGCCTTCGAAAAAACCAGATTCGTCCTCCAAGTCGTGCTCGGTTGTGGCCGCCCCAAACAGGACCAGCGCCACCTCATGCTTGGGCGTCAGCAGCACCTGCGCTCCAAGGCCAAGGGTGGTAGACAGATCGCGGGCTCATGAGTGCAGCCCCTTTTTCCAAAGTTTACACAAACGGGGATTCGACCAGAAGCCAAAGACGTACGCGATTGCGAATCGAGTAGGAGAGAGCCGCCACCGCCGCTTCAAGATGAGATCCAAACCCGCGCAACTTGGGCTGGGGCAACGCCATGGCGTGCCCCACATCCAAGCAGTAGACGTGATACTCGGTCATGTCGTCGTGTTCACTGGCGCCGCCGCCTCCTCCTCCGCCCCAAAAACACGCTCAAACAAGTTTTTCTTGTTTTGCGCGAAAATCCTCCGATCCCGCAAATGTCAGAAAAAAGAACACCCATCGCCTAATTATAGAACGGATGAAGAGAAGTAATTTACTTCCATAGTTTGCAAGCAGCATGTTGTGCTATCCTGTGCTCTTGCCTCCCACCGCCCTTATCGCCGGTGCATCTGCCATGGTCAAGTTGCCGGCGGCTATTCACGATGCATAATACATGTAGCAATGATCAACGGGATGGACTCGTCGCGCTTTCCAGCAGGCAAAGGCCAGGACAGTATGTGAGGCAAAGGACCACTCGCTCTGTCCCTATAGTAAGACTTTTTCCCTCCTCACGTATTTTGTCTGACAATGATGATCGTGTTGTTGTGTTGTGGGTGCCAGTTGGAATCCCTGGCCCTCTGCTTCTTCCTCTATTATAGATCCATCTTCATTACTTGAATCTACATATACTTCTAGATATAATACTGAAACTTGAACTGTATACATGAACAACACTTCATAAAGGCAAAAATATGCTTCAATAACTCTATAGTAAAACTACAATAACCTCAAGATCAGCAGCATTAACTCCCACTTACACACACACACACACGAGCGGCTTTTCCCAAAAAAAAAAAAATCTCGGCAGCGCGCGCTGGCTGGGAGTGTGTGTCAGTGTGCGTGTGAGTGTGTGGTCTGCCAGTCGTCGTAGGGCAGCGATCTCGGCTGCTGAAGCCTTGTTGACCTTTGCCTTTTGCCGTGGTGTCCCGTTTGCAACTGCGGAGCTTGAAGTGGAATTAAAGAGTTGATACCATCAGGTTTGTGGCACTTCAAGGCGCGCGAGCTCCCCCGTTCTCCAAAGGAGAGCCTGATCATCCTTCTCCCCTCCCATTCCCTCCCCTGCCTTCCCCTCCCCTCCTCTCCCCTCTTCTCTCCCCTCTTCTCTCCCCTCTTCTCTCCCTGCCTCTTCTTCTCATGCTCCGAGCCGGCTCTTAAACTTTTTTTTCCCCTCTTCTGACCTCTCTATTCTGCCCAGAATCTGTCTTTTGCACCCCGCATGTCTTGACGTGCTTGTGCCTGCGTTCCGCTCACCTTATTCCCAACGTCTTGCTTGCTCCGCGGTTCCTCCCACGTGCTCATCTTGTAGGGGTCAGACAAGCGTTATTCCACCTTGCCACGCCAACCACAGTCATGGGACAGTCCCTGTCCGTGCCAGGCATGGCATTCCTGCCGTTTCGACCTTGGGACGTCGTGTTCACGCCCAACGCCTTTTTGGATCCCATCTTCAAGTCTAGCAAGGATGGGGACTACGTGATCCGTCGCGTCCTTCATGATCCAACCACTCTTGAACTGCTCGTCAACGATGGCGGTAACCGCCTCCGCTACGCCATTAAATACGAAGAGGATCAATACCACTTTGCCGGCCAGAGCTTTGAACACTTGGATATTCTCCTCGCCCACGTCATGCATCAAGGCGTCAAAGGTCCCCGTGGCACCATCCACCTTCGCGACTCCCTGGCCCGCGAGCTGCGCGAGCGGTTCGTACTTTGATCCCAGCCACTCACTTCTCACCCTCCACTCAATCCCGCGTCAGCACTCGTCCTTCTCACCCACCTGCCCCCTTCCGCCGTCCCTCTGCTGCTTCCACCACACAGACTGACGCATTACATGCCCATGTACAGTCCATCCAGCTGGTATGTCGGCAAAATCAGCGCCGCCGAAGCCAAGATCATGCTTGATACCGAACCCTGCGGTGTGTGCCCATCCTCCATCAGGCAACTTTTCGCTCTTTTGCTCCTTTCGCTCTTGCGCTAGAATGATGGTTCAAAAAATGACGGGGCCGGCGTTGGGGAAGCTTGACCTCACACTTGTTTGACGACACCTTGTGCAGGCGCCTGGCTTGTGCGGGCCAGTGCCGAAGAACATGCCTACTCCCTCATGGTCAAGGACATGCGCGGTGACATTAACAACTTTTTGCTGACCGAGGAGCCCAAGGATGGAGGCATTTGCCTCGGAACGAGCCGCTTTGACCGAGTGGACGACCTCATTCGTAAAATCAGCAAATCCGGTCTCAAGTGCAAGTCTGGCAAGGTTCACCTGCGAGAGCACTTGTACGGCCCAATCGCCCCTCGCTCTTGGAGCTCGTCTCACCTATTCCAGCGCCTTGACAGCCGCTCATGCGAAACAATTCGCTGTTCTCACAATAGCGAGACTCACCATGCCGAGGAACCCACAACACCACCCGCGGAGCCCGGTCTCACGTATGTAGGCATCTTGCACTGGCTCATCATGGCCACATGCGCTTTCTCATCCTTGCGTGACCGGCCACACGCAGCTTGGATGATGACGCCACCGTGCAACCCTTGGGCGATCAACCGTGCGTTTTTTGGTTTTCCCTTGATCGTTGCCACGCCCCATCTCGTTTTGCTCCCTTTGTGCAAGAAGGCCCCACCCACCCAAAATCCCAATCAAGCCGTCTCTTTATGTTGGGCGTCCTTTTGTCCCGGCTTTTCATCTTGCGTCGCGTCATCTTACTTTACTCTTGGACCTAGGGTGGTGCAAATGGAGGGTGCCAACGTGTACAACTCGGCGCTGGCTGCGTCTGCCCACGAACGACCCAAGGGTGGAAGTCATGCAGCCATCAATTCTGAAGCCGGCGTTGAGGTTGACAGCGACCCCCCAGCCGCGTGCGACTGGTATGCAGGTCGGGTGAGCCGGCAGGCCGCCGCGGCCGTTATCCTTCAATCTCCCAACGTGCGCCCTGGCGACTTTTTCTTTCATCAACATCCATTGGAGGAGAACGTTTTCTATTTGACAGTCAACGACCACGACCGTGCCGCCCAATACAAGATTGCTCGCAACAGCGCTGGCTACGTGTTTGGGCCCAAGACCTTCCTGACCCTGCAACGCCTTCTTGAAACCGCCCGACGTACAGGCCTCAAAGGCTCGCAGGAGCAGCTCAAGCTGGGCAAGCCGGTGGCACAACTTCTCAGTGAAGTGGCCGGTCACCGTCTGGCCGCTTCGTCAGATAGCAATCATCATGATGATGATCAGGACTTGGGGGATGCCCAACTGGTTGGATCCTCCGAGGGCCGCGTGGGCTCCCTGACTGCACGCTCCGCCGATCCTCCGGTGGCCACCGAAGGTGGCAATAAGATGAAGCTTCGCAAGCTGGGGCAAGCCATGGGTCACAAATTCACGCAAATGAAGCATGCCATGAAGCGCCACGGCAAACAAGGCGGTACCGACTCAGCCCCTGGCAGCCCAGGACCTACCCGCGCCGCTGCTGCGCACGCCACGTCGGACGCTGCTTCGGTTCCAGTACCGTCGGCGGTTCGAAATCAAGAGGAGCAACCCGTGCCTCCTCCACGCTCCCACGAGCCTCTTCCGCCCGTGCCCACTCGTCAAATTCCCGAGGATGTCCTTAGTGGCAGCCTAGACAAGACACAGCCCTCAAACGCAAGCCAAGGCCCCTCGTCGGCTGACTTGCCTCCCATTCGTGGCCGCACTCGCACCATGCAAATGAATCAACTCCTGAGCACGCTTCAAAAAGACCTCGACCTGCGGATCCTGCCCCTCGATATTCAAGGCTACAAGGAGCTGCCTCGCGGCGAGGTGTGCATGATGCCCTCCCATTCTTACCCCCCCTTTGCCATTGATTCAAGCTTCTTTGACATGGCTCATATTGTTTGCCCTTTTTTGTCTCAAACTTGACACCTCACTGCCGTGTGTGCCGTGTGGTGCGCCACATTAGACGCACGAGTCTGACCTGCCCGATTATGCCCGTGGACCTCGCTTAAACCGCTTTCGTGACATCTTGCCAAATCCCGTCACGCGCGTGCGTCTTGAACCTCTCGAGGTTGACCATACGTTGGAGTACATCAACGCCAACTACGTTCGCGGTATGTCTTGGGTATGCCGTGTACACCTAGGCAGCACCCGCTTGCTTGGCTCATCTAGATCCGTCCGCTCCTTGCGACAATAAACCGGCTCTGCTAGGTTTTGGTGGCCGCCGCGCCAAAGAGTATGTGGCAGCCCAGGCCCCCAAGGACACCGGCTTGTTCAACTTTTGGCGCATGATCGTACACGTTCAGGCCCGTTGCATTGCCATGACGACTGGGCTGGTGGAGGGTGGCAAAAACAAGTGCAGCCGCTACTGGCCCGCCACCATCTACGCCGAAACAAGTACGCGCGCCGAGTTTTGCATCCAACGGAAGGCAGAGTGCTGGACTCATGGCCCACCTTTGTTTTGTTTTTGATAGAGGAAGAGCTTGTTTATGGCCCGCGCGATGGCAAGATTCATGTTCGCACCATGCTGGTCACCAAGATGGAAGGCTACATCAAAACTAACATCCAAGTCTTATATCAAGGCAGCACGCGCAACCTCGTGCACTTTTGGTTTACTGCCTGGCCCGACCAGTAAGCCGTATACCTGCTTTGCTTTAATTGGCTCATTTTGTCTGCTGGGCCTGCTCAATGTGGCGCTCCCTGCTGGTTTTCCACAGTGGTGTCCCAACTCGGCCCGATGGGTCAATGCAGACACAGCAAATGATCGAGATGTTGTTGGACATTCGCCGCACACGCAACGAGCTGGATCGAGCGGTAAGTCGCACGCGCGTAACACACGTGGACTCAGCCCGGCCTTCTCTTTGCCTTTTTTGGTTGTTTCTCGCATCACCTCTTGTTGACCTGGCACTTGGCGTGACCTTGCGCTGCGTTTAGGAGTCGCCGCTGATCGTGCACTGCAGTGCAGGCATTGGCCGCACGGGCACCATGATTGCCCTTGATCACGCCATGTGTGCTTTGGACGTGCGTATTTGACCCAAGCTTTTCTGCGCGCTGTTTGCCAGCCACCTTCGTCAAGCTGTTTTGGCTCGTGCTTGAAACGTGCGCATCTCGCCTTCATTCCGCTCTCGCCATGTCTGTCCGGTACTGCGTAGATGGGCGTCAAGGTCGACGTTCTCAGTATCGTTGCCGACATCCGTGAAGACCGCATGGCCATGGTGCAGCACGTGGTTCAATATCGATACCTGTACCAGGCCGTGGTGGAATATGCCGAGCGCCTGGCCGCCCGCGAGCAGGAAGAGGAAGCTGCCCAGGCCTATGAGCAAATGCGAGAGAGCGGTGGTCCTGTGACCAAAAGCAGTGATAGTCGTGGCATTTATGCCGTTGCCGATGATAAGGAGGCAGCTCGTTACGAGCTGGACCAGTCATGGCAATTGCACTCTGTTCACAAGGGCTTCAAGGTGTATTCGTTGCGTGGGGCTATGAGTCTGCCTGCAGCAGCGGATGACCATGAGGCGACGTTTGCTCCCCGCGAGCAGGTTGAAGCCGGTGAGGTGATCACGTCGCCGGTCAAGCCCGTGCGCCTCAACGAGAGCTCAGACTTTATCGACAAACCCTGGTTTCGATCCAACTTTACGCGAGCCCAGGTTGAAGACCTGCTCTCAGGCACGCCACCAGGCACCTTTGTGGTGCGGCCATCATCCAAGAAGGATCACTTTGCGCTGAGCCTGCAGACAGTCCGTCACAAGATTGCCAACATGCTCATTGTACCCATTGCCCAGCCCAACGGCAAGTTTTTGTACAAGCTGGGTGCGTCCAACGATCAATCTTTCTCTTCAGTAGCCGAACTGGTCGAGCATTACCTTGAACATGGCATTCCCGCCGAATCACACGGCGAAATCATCCGTCTGCGTCGACTTTCCACCAACACGCGCAGCCTGCAAAGCGCACAGAACGCTGTCGCCCGCCTCAGTGCCAACAACGACGCCGGCTCCCACGTTCAGGAGGAGGAGGAAGATGATGAAGATGCCCAAGCCTAATTTGTGACTTGTGTTGTTGTTTTTTTCTGTTGTGTGTTGTCTGCCTGTGAGTTCTTCTCTTCTTCCGCCTCGGCATTATTTTCCTGATCGGAAGTAGCTCGGTGCCTTTCGTGGCTTGCACGTTTGCGATCGCATCAACGTATCTGTCCAAAACGCCGTACACCCATCCATTGCCATCCAACGCTTCCATCATCATCAACAATTGAGAAGAGGAAGTGGAAAAGGAAAAGAAAACTTTACGTTTGAAGTTTAAACATGTCAACCAAAGAAAAACCAAAATTTTAAAAATTTTGGATTTCAACGGTTTTGGGGTTTTTTTTTATCATTTTTTAGTGTGTGCGCGTGTGTGTGTCTGTGAAAGCCCGGGTCGTCGGGACGGCGGGACCCACGATTTGGGGCGTGCGAGCTTGCCTTGGAGGTCCGCAGAGTCATTCATCTGGGGGCTCAGGATGGAGGGCGTCGTTGAGCGCAAGCTCAAGCAGCTGCGCGAAAAGCTGAATGAGTTTGGCTATACGCAGCCGCTGGGCGTGGAGAGCCTGCCTTTGGCTGAGCGTCTTTTTGCAGACCTGCTCCATACCACAGCCAGCCTCAAGCGCATCAAGGAGCAAGCCCCAGACCGAACCGCAGGCTCGTCTGAAACACAAGCGCAGACAACGCGGAGCCACGATCCTCTTGCGATCGAGGCATATCAGGCCGACAATGCCCGCCTTGTCAAAGTGAGCCACAGTGACCAAGAGCACTCCCCGTCGATCTGGCTTTGCGTCTGTACGTATTGATTTGACCCCTGGCTAATTCTTCTTTGCTTTGATGAAAACTTGTCACAGGAAGTCAATCATTTGCACGGCGAAGTGATCCGGCGCAAGGATGCGGCCGATGCACAAATCAAAAAGCTAAAACACCATGCAACACAGGTCAGCAGACACATTCGCCGACGCCGACAATTTGAACACAACGCTCCAGAGAGTATGAGACTGCATCTTTTTTTTCCACGTTCCTCATTGCATGCACACCACCGTTTTTCGAATCCACGCGCACGTCGTCAGCTCGGGAACGAGAATCAGGATCTGCGCTTCCTCAACACGCAATATGCCCACCGCATTCGCGTTCTGGAACGTGAAACTGATGCTCAAAAGGCTCGGTTGGACGAGTTATTGGCCAAGAACATGGAGGTGCGTTAACCAACGCCTACCTCCTCCACGGCGGCTCTTGATGATTCTTCGTTTTGAGCGGCTCTGGCCTGCTCATCTACTTGCTTCCAGGCTGCCGTTACGTTGCAGGATGAAGAGCAACGTCGGATTCCTACGAGGCGCCAACGGATGGATATGAGTCACCTACTGCCAGAGGTTACCATGAGCGCTGAAAATGAGCATCCCTCCAGGCCTGCTGTTCCTCAAACCCGGCTTGATCTGGACGATGCCACCGCTCGCGAAATTGAACGATTGGAGGATGTGATCCGCCAACTCAAGCGAGATAGTCAAGCCGGAGAGACCCGCATTGAAGCCATGCAAGGCCAAATCGACCGCCGCGATGCTGAGATTCAACGTCTCAATGGGCTTTTGGAGGTTTGTCACGCACCTTCTGTATGCTGACTCTTCTTTTTTCCAAGATATGTGGCAGTGTGGTGGCAGAGCGTCGTCATTGGCCTCCTCACCTTGTTTCATCTCTTTTAGGGGGGGCGGCCGTTACCGGCGCTGCGCGCTGAGACGGCCCTCAAGCGAGAGGCCCGACAACAAGCGCACTTGGAAACACAGGTGGGATAGGATACCTGACGTGCAAGAACAAATTTTGGGACACAAGCAAAAAGCAAACGCTCCTGCAGGCCGCGCCCATTCCGATTCATGCGCAGCTGTTCGTCTGTCTCCTCGTTTCAGGTCGAGTTTCTGCAAACAAGCAACAAGGCCCTGCAGGATGAGTTGGTAACTATGGTCTCCACCAACGATGATAACGCTGCGCGTATTGCAGAGTTGGAGGCAGATAACGCCAAGCTGGCACAAGAGCTTGCACACATCCAACAGTGAGTTAGCCAAATCTCCGCGCATGCCCCATTTTGCAATGACAACGGCATGAGATCTCTGACAGTGACACACTCGCCAGGTTGGCCAAACAAGTCGAGACAGAGCGGGTGGCCTCCAGCGCGGCAGTCAATCGCCAGTTGACTCGGGAGCGCGATCGCTTGCACCGACAGCACGAAACCCTCAAAGAAAAGCTGCGGCATGCCAGCGAGCTTCAATCTGATGTCAAGCGGGTGCATGCAGAAAATCAGCATCTTCTGCGCGCTCTGCAAGATGCGGAAACGGAGATGGGTCGCCTGCAGGAGGACGTAGAAAAGCTCTTGGATGATAACGAGTGCGTCTGCATGCAACTGGCACCCCGATGCAGCTGCCTTCGTTCACTCACGCCACCGTTCTTCTTCGCAGCTATTTAGACACGCGCGTGCGTCAGCTAGCTCAGTTTAATTGGAGCCTACAGAAAGAGCTTCGGCAGCATGGTGCATCCGACACCACGTTCCGGGATTTGGCTCGCGCCGCAGAGGAAGCGCATCCTCAACCACGAAGCCGTCAGCCACGCGTCCGATTTGCGGAAGGGAGTCGCTCGCCTCATCCGGCTGGCACCAGCCCTGATCGCGCTCAAACCACGGAATCTGCAGCGGCCTCAACCCATCCATCTACTCCATCTAAACAAGCCATTGAGGAGCAGGTGAGATCATCGCAGGAGCAATGAGACCTTGCGTGCATGGGCCTCCACGTTAACTCCAACTCTTTCTTCTTGGGTGGCCACTAATAAATAGCAAGCGTTACAAGCAAAAATTGCCGATCTAAATGAAGCATTAGAGCGGCTTGAGGCGCAAGCCGCTGCTGGCGATTCAGCTAAAGTGACGCGTCTTAAGGAGCGAGTGGCAGAGTTGGAGCGTCAAAGCGAAGAGAGCAGGCAGGCACAAGAGGCAGCACAGCTGCAACTTGATGCCGCACGGGAGGAACACCACCAATCCGTGGCTCAACTGCGCGAAGAGCACGCCGCGGTCCTCTCTGCAAAACAACAGGTGCGTCTGCAGCCGATCGACTTGACGCGAGCACGGCATAATATCTCGACCAGGCCACCATAATGACACTCAATGCTGATCGCGTGCCTCAATAGCAACTTGAGACACAGAGCAAGGCCGCCGAGGAGGCACGGCAGCGCGTAGTGTCGCTTGAGGCCTTGGCAGCCATGTTTCAGCAGGAAAAGCAGGCATTGATTGCCGAAGTGGAGACCCACATGCAACAGGTATGCGGCGGCCTGTGTGAGATGCTCAATCGAATCTCAATGTGGAAATGTTGTCTCATTTTCGCGCGCGTGGGTTTGCTTGGATGCGCCTTACCTAGAGCACGCAAGCTCGAAATCGGCTGGCCGAAATGGATGAGCGAGTGCGCCGCGTTGACACCAACGCCGAAGAGCGTCTTCGTCACGCCGAGGAGCAAACGTCCACACTTCGATTGCAACTTCAAGAGGAGCAGGTGCGACGCTGAAACCGTCACCGTGATCTCCGGACACTTGGACAGTACACCCAAAGTTTTTTCTCTTAATTTTTTTTCTGCCCTTTTTTCTTTTCTCATCTGTATCCACCTTCATTGCAACCACTCAGACACGGCGAGAGGAGCTGAGCGTCAAGGTGCAGCGCCTGCAGGATGCCGTTTTTGAGGCCGACCGAGAGCGTGACCGCCTGCAGCTGCGACTTGCTGATCAGGTTTGCTATCAGCAGTCACCACCAGTTTGACTGCATGTGTTCTCTAATGGTTTGGGTTGATGTGTTTGTAGAGTGCTGAGAGCGGTCGCTCGGGTGAGCGCGAGACGGCACAATTGGCCGAGGCCGAGGCGCGACACGCCACTGACCAGCAACGTCTGCAGGAAATGATCGTCCTACAACGCAACGAACTTGCCGATAGGGTGCGCTGCATTTGTCGTGTGTGTGTGTGTGTGTGTGTGTGTGTGTGTGTGTGTGTGTGTGTGTGTGTGTGTGTGTGTGTGTGTGTGTGTGTGTGTGTGTGTGTGTGTGTGTGTGTGTGTGTGTGTGTGTGTGTGTGTGTGTGTGTTTTTGGTTTGTTGTTCGTCGACCCCTGATTTTTGCTCATGGTTTTGTACCATAGGATCAAGAGCTGGCTCGGCTACGTGAGCAACTGCGTGCCCAGGAATTGACGTCCAACGAGGCTGCCGACGCCATCACGGCGGCGGCATCGCAGCGCCAGCTCCTGGACCGCGACCTGAACAACATGGCTGCCGAGTGTCAGCGCCTCAGCAGGTAATCGTGTTTCATGGTCCAGCGCAGCGGATCCTCGTCTAGGCTGCGTATTTGACCCACAATTTGTCCCAATACTGACTTCTTTTTCTTGTCTTCGTTTGGCACTTGCTGCGTCTGATGGCTGGTGACAGCGAGCTTGAAGCCGCTCACCATGAACTCACGGAAGAGCGAGCCCGAACCGACTACTACATGGCACAATTTGAAGCCATTTTGCGCAATCTCAAGGTCAGGTTCTTTTACCTGAGCCACGTCGAATGGTCTGTGCAAGATTACAACCTTTCTCTCTCTATTGTTTGACTCATTGTGTTGACGCTGGACGTGGCGTGTAGGAGGCTGAGACAGAGAAGCAACGTCTGCTGGAACTGTATGAGGGTCTCAGTGCCGAGCACAGCGACCTGGAGAATCGAGCCGGTGAGGCAGACGATCTGTCCAGCCAAGCTGCAGATGCGCTTGAATCCGCTCAACGCGAAATGGAGATCCTGCGACAGCGCTTGCTACAGGCCGAAGCCCTGCATGACCAACGGGCTGCTGATCTCTCGGGCTCTGAGCGTGCCGTTCGCAATCTTCAAAGCACCGTCGAATCCATGCGCGAGCAGCTCCACATTACCGAAGAGCAGCGCGAGCAACTCCGTCGCCAAGTCAACGTCCTCCGGGCCGGCGCTGCAAACTGACACAAGTCCACCCTCTTTGCCTTTTGGAGGAGCAGTCAGCTTTCGATGAAGCCTCTTAAATATTCCGCCAAGCGCGCGCTCTACTCTCTTATCTCTTGTCAGACGATGTTTGATGATTTTTTTGAACTGCTTGATTTTCAAAGAGTTGAAATCATATTTTTCCCATCACGTTGATACGAAAGTCGGCAAAAGTGCCTGAAAACTAGCCGTTACGGTTCAAAAGGAAAAAGCGCGCTGCGACTTGTTGATCGCGCGCAAACGCGCTCATTTTTTTTTTTTTTTTTTGGTTTCGCTGCTCTGCGCCTCTATCCTCGTGCTTCGGCCGACAGCTTTGCTCCGCTTCGCCGCGTTGTTTGGCTTGAGCAGCGCTGTCGGATTTTGGCTCTGTTTCAGCGCTGTTGGACTTGGCCGCATCTCTGGTGTTGAACAAGGCTTGCTTTTGACACTCAAGAAACGTGCTCGCCTCGGCCTGAGAAAGCCAGCTTCGTTTGGCCTGTTCCGCATAGGATCGTACTCCGCCACCGTTCACAATGGATGTTGAAGCCGACGGGGGCAAGAACGTGACGAGCGTTCATCACAGTTCCGTGGACCCCACTCAGTTCCCACTTCTTCTGCAACAGGTGAGCCGATACCTGCTCTTTGAGGCGCTGTCGTGGCGTGGCAGTTCCACCCTGCCTCTCATTCATTCTGATGGAAACCCCAACAGTATTACCTGCGACTTTTCCCATACGGCAAATACTTCAAATGGCTTTCGTATGGCGGCGTGGACAAGAAGGAGTTTGAAAATCGCGAGTTCTCCTTCACCCTCAAGGATGATGTCTACGTGCGCTACCAGAGTTTTGCCGACATGTCCGAACTCAAAGAAGGTCGGGTCGTGCTGATTTCCACCCTTGCGGGCATTGTGCCTGAACAAGAAAAGGTGCCTTTACTCGATCGCCAATCTCAAGGTGTCTCCCAACCTGTCTTGCCGCTATTGTAGCCATTATCAAGCGGTGCCCATACAAGATTGACATTGGTGCCATCTTCACAGCTCGGGTACCAGCTCTTTTCGCCTCCGCTCGTTCGATTTTTTTTTTCCAATTTTTAAAAGTTGATTGCTCGAGTCGCATTGCTGACCAGCAACTCGACCCCGTTTCCTCCGCTTTGCTTTGTAGCCCAAAGACCACAAAAAGATCAAGAGCAGTGAATTTTACCCCGTGGCCAAAGAACTGGTTTTCGATATCGATATGACCGATTACGACGAAATTCGCACCTGCTGCAGGTGGGACCTGTTGTTGACATCTCACGCAGCCTGCCCGCATTTCTTTTGGCCTTGCTTGACTCGCACACCGATATGTCTCGTGTAGTGGCGCGGCCATCTGCCACAAATGTTGGGGCTTCATGACTGCAGCCGTCAAAGTGCTGGATGCGGCGCTGCGCGAGGACTTTGGCTTTCAGCATCTGCTTTGGGTGTACTCCGGTCGCCGTGGTATCCATTGCTGGGTTTGTGATAAGAGGGCACGACTTCTTTCGCAAGAGGCTCGCGGAGCCGTTGCTGAGTATCTGCAGCTTGTTCGCGTACGTCTGCCTTTGTGCTGCTTGTGGTCCAGCCATCAGCACCGCCAGTGCCAGCCTTGCACCATGAACGGGGCACCCCTCATGTGGTTTTGTGTTGCAGGGTGGCGATCAAACGGCCAAAAAGGTGTCCCTGACGAGTCCTTTGCACCCGTGTGCAGAACGGGCGTGCAGAATTCTCGAGCCTTACTTCCGTGAGGTTGTGCTCTCCTCCGACTCGCAGGTCCGGCAAGCTGTTTCCTTGCACCCCATTCCCCGGCAACTGCATCTGTTTGTTGATGCTCGTATGAGCGTCAAGCTCACGTGCCTTGGTTCGGCATCATCTGCTCAGGCGTTGCTGGCCCACAGCGAGCATTGCAACACCATGCTTAGTATACTCGGCATGGACGCGATCGAAGCCGACATCAAAGTAAATCGCAGCGTCACCATGTCTTTTGAGCCAAGTTCGTTGCAGCTCATCGTCCGGTGCCGCTGCACTACAGGCTGCCTGGGCTCAGAATGGGCGCAGCGAAGACAAGTGGGAACAACTGATTTCAATCGTGAAGGTGCGCGCGCAAGTTTGGATCTGGTGCATATGTTCTTGCGCATTCAACTCACACACTCTTGTCCACGTTTTTCTCTGAAACACTCAGGGCCAAAAGTCCAAGAAGGTGTCACGAACGCAAGAACTCATGCTGCAGTACATCTACCCACGGCTGGACATCAATGTATCCAAGGGTGTAAGTCCCAAGCCATCTCTTCCTCGCGGCTGCATCTGTCATCTCCGAACGTGACAAGTCCATTTAGGGGGTTTTGTTTCCTTGATCCGATCACGCCCAACCTTTCTGGTCATCTGCTGATTTCTCTGTCAACTCATCTTGGGATGGTATCGAACCCGCAATCCGCTTTTTTGGGTGGCCCGTGACAAAACAGCTCAATCACTTGCTCAAGTCACCCTTTGTGGTACATCCAAAGACGGGACGTGTGTGCGTGCCCATTGACCCCAGCAAGGCCGATGAGTTTGATCCTTTCGCGGTCCCCACCATTGATCGTCTGTGTCGGTATGTTCTGCAGGTCCACATGTCGCATATGCATCACGGCAAATCTGGCCCTGCGCACTCATGCACGCGCTGACTCTTGCAACCTTTAGCGAACTGGACGAGTTTGAAGAAGAGCAACAGCTCAATGCATACACAGAAGCGGGCGAGCCCTCGCCAAAGCGCAAGATTCAAAGTACGCCTACTTCGGAGTTTTGTCAACAATGATTCACGTCCATGTTTCTGCTTTCTGGCTCAACTCGACCCGCTCTGTGCTTCACCTGCCGCAGACTTTAACAAAACATCGTTGTCCGGTGCCATGAAGATTTTTACCGACTTTCTGCAAGGTCTTGATGAGGAAAACGCTGAGCTTGCCGAAGGTGCGCCCTTGTCGCCACTTTTTTTCCTGCTGAACTACACTTGTCTCCCCCTTTTACCTTCAGGCTTTCGGTCTTGTGCATCATTTCGTACGGCTGCCCTTACTGTGTTCTGCTTCTTCTGTGAATAGATGCTGGTGTCAAATCCGAGGCCATGGAGTGGTAGGCCGCAATCAAGTTCGGCCTCCAGCTTTGCGTCGTGTGAAGCAGTTGTGCGTTACCCTTTGCCAAGAGGTCGTTCAGGGCCTTCATGGGTGCAACAATCATCTTTTTTCGCACTTGCTATTACGTGTCTCCAAATCGACGGGTCAATTGATATGTGAATTATAGTGGACAGCAAAAAGCCTATGCTTGAAGAAAGCGCAGATCGCGGTTGGTTGCTGGCAGCACGCGATATATCCGCACCAGCCAGTTTGAGCTCGTAAAGACATGCTCCAACTCCTCCAGCTCAGTAAATTTGTGACCAATCTCCGCCCGGCGTGCCCGATCGTAACCTCGACCCTTGCCTGCAATGCGGCATCCGAAGATGAGCGATGAGAAAGAACATCTACATGTCCACCCCATTGCGCAATGCCACGCACCTAATTTAGTCTGATGGAAGGCAAAGTCATGATAGGATAGTTTGTAGAGCAAACTCTCAGCCAGTCGTTCGGGCGCCGCTGTTGTGACCCGAAACGTCCCGGCCTTGGTCAAAAAGTCACCCACTGATATGGAATCATCAACATGAGCTGCAAGGCGAACCATGGTGGTAAGCTGCCCAATATCATCGGCAGTCAGACCAATGGCACCACCAAATTTGACGGCGATGTAATCCACACCCAGCTTGCGCAGCTCATGCACGGCTTCCTGCTCTGTCAAGGTCCATAGCTGTCCAGCAGGCAGAGAAAAGAAAAATAAATGCCAGTAAAAGCATTGCATGCGGAGTGAGATTACTGGAAGCGATCACCAACGAGGTTAAGGGAGTGAGAGCATCGCCAGCCTGGAACTTACACGAGCAGCATGAGCCAGAGCGCTGCCATTCGTGGACTGGCCAGAGCCAGGCTCGGCGGCGGACAAGGTTGTGTGGGCAGTCAAGACGGGACCGAGGTCACGCCACGCCAGGACCTATTCGATGCAAAAATGTTGCAGCCACCGATGAGCCTTGAATGCAACCCACGGGTTACGGTGAGGGAACTCGCAGTGGTGGCAGATGAATAGACCTTGGAATCGGGGGGCAGATGCTGATGCACAAAGTCAACAGCTTCCTCAACATCCCAATAGATGAGACGGGTCTCATTTTGCAGCGTGACGCTAGGGAAAAGGTCGCTGCCTGCATATGTTGTAGTAGCAGTCCAGTAGGCGTGACGAATGAAGAGCACCCCCAGAACCACGAGAGCAGCTGAGGTCAAGAATCCGCGCTATTGGAGCCATGGCAGTCAAAAGCAGGGCGCGCATGCACAGAGATATAATGAAAATTGCGCCAAGAGAAAGGGCACTGCGACGCAGCAAGGCTACACACCAGCAGATCGGCATCACCGCGAGCCGTGCGCATGTCCTTGTTCTTCTTCTCTTTTTTTGAATCCTTTTTTTGGCGCCGAGCAGCTTCGAGATGGGCTCGTGTACCGCGGTCCACGGATTCCGCCCCCGCCACAATCAGCGCAGCGCAAACCCCTGCAGCCAGAAGCGAGGCAAACAACCCCACTAGAGGGATGTGCATCCGAGCCCGTCCGGCCATCCAGAGACTAGAATCGCTCGCGCAAAAAGTTTGGCAACAGCATCAGACAAACATGGGGGCCAAGTGCAAGGGAACCGCCCGAACGCTTTGTAGCTACGGCGTAGCAAACCGACCTGATGAGGTAGCCTAGAGCAAGCATCCGCGCGCCCACAGGATCACACGGCAACTTTGGCAGCATGTTCAGCCAGAGCACGTCAGCGACTCCGACCAGCGCAACCATGTTGAGCGCGTGCAAGTCGAGAAACAAGCTGGCCCAGGAGGGCGGCAAGGCATCTGCCATTGGAGCCTCAACGGTCAGCGACCCTGTATTCCACCAGGTGTTGGCATTGCCAGAGCCCGCATGCGCAAAGGGCACGATTGAGGTGACGGGGTCGAGGTGTAAGAGCTCAAGCAGCAGCAACAGCGCAGGGAGCCATAGGCCATAGCGCAGATGGTTGGCCCATCGGGCCAACATGACGGGCCCAGAGTCGGCCGTGGCAGACTGTGTGGCCACGTGCAGAACAAGGACTGCAAGCCATAGCAGGGAGAGCAAGGAAAGGAACCGATCCCAAAGCAAGACCAAGGTGAGATCAATCTGCAAGCTAACAGTAGGCAAAGAATTGCCAACAGAAACAAACAGCCTGGAACGCACCGTTGGACAGGAGCAGAAGGAACAGAGACGGGAGGCGCAAAGACGGGGTAGAACTGACAGCATCCCCCAATAGTGCTGCGGCGGTCAGCTGGTTTAAAAAAAAAAAAGAGGCCGGACGAAAAGGTGTGAGCGTAAGCCATGATCTCGATGGCATTGTACAAGGCTCTGACCACTGGCATATATTTGCGGCCGGGTCAACGGACCAAAAAGTGGCGACTCAGGCTAAAGTTTTGCAGTTTGGTATGGGTCGGGACAAAAGCCAGTGCCAAGGGCGGGATTAGCAAGAGGCAGTCTCGGAGCATGGGCACGTGAGGGACCTGATGTTCAGAGTGGGGGAAGTGTCATTCATGAGAAGTGACCTGGACACGACTTTTGGTAGCGCCGGCGGAAAATCGCGTGCGTCGACGCACCGCGAGAAACACGGTCGCGATGTGCCAGAGCACGTTGCTGTTGAATGTTGAAGTGCGAATGCCCCGCAGCCAGGCAGTCAAGATGATGGCAAAGCCACACAAGCCCAAAACTGTGGGATGAAGTCGCCCGTAGCTGGTCACCCTACACCAGCCGAAAGCCACGAGACGCGATAAGAGGGACACGAGGTCGTGAACCCTGGGCAAACGACGGACAAGGCACAGACTTGAAAATGGCTGGGGTAGTGGCCACTAGGGCGCAGCTCAGGCCCGTTGCGACAAAGTCCTAATGCACCCAGACAGCGAGAGCAAATGTGGGTGCGGGGTTACACTGCATCTCGCACCCAGGACGACAGGTGACACCCGCCACTCGCAAAGGCACGCGCACTTTACCAACCTGGCCATATATCGCATGAGCTAGACTGCCCACGGCGACGAGCACAAGGCCAAAGAGTACGATGGGAAGATTTGCAAGGACTTGAATCAAGTCAATGGATGACCAGAAGCTCAAGGCCGCGTGCATCATCTGACCGAGAACCGCAAGATCGGCGCTGCCATCGCGCGGGGCGACAGCCATTCCCTCGGACGACTGCGCGGCACGCAAAACGACATGCGAAGGCACATCATGCAGCTGAGGCCCATAAACCCACCACGGCATCCATCTCATCAAGAAGGCCACCGCCACCACGGCCGCCACTGCACCCCAGAGCGCCCCGGCGTTGGGTCGCGACCTCGCGCCCGCTGACTCGGCGCCCGCCATCTGTTCGTGTACGTGTGGAGCAAATGCATTACATGTGTGGCGCTTTGACGCTACATCCTTAGCACTTTCATCTCGATCGTGTGAGAACTTTGAATGCTTGGTGTGACTGCTGCCTCAAAGAAGTTCCGAGAAGAAAAAAACACAAACGTCTGACAATCTGACATTCCGAATAGAATTGTCTGACAATTCTTCTGCTGCTGGTACCTCAAAGGTGAGAGATGGAGCGGACAAGGTGACGGCAACGCAGAGATACACCAGAAGGCCCTGTATACGTCATGGAAGAAATAGAGGGAGATGCAGAGATTCAAGGCCTGATCTGCTCCACAGAAGAGAGTCGTGCTTTTGAGTGTTTGATCGCGCCGAGACGACGACACACGGGGCGTTGTCTGGCATCATGCCGCTCTTTCGGCAGCAGCTTCGGCCCTGTGCGCATGCTGCGCATGGCAAGGGTGCTCATACCTTTTACCTCATCTCTGACCTTTATGGCCAACCAGGTAGTCGCGTGGCTTGCCCTGCCCCCAAGCCCGTGTTCATCCACGAGTGGACACCACCCTCAATCATGGCGGTCATTCGTTCTGCGTGCATCCTCATTCCTTTAGAGGAGCAGTCGTTGTTGGTTCCGCTGGCAGAGCAACTGGAAGCTCGCTCCTACGGCGAGGCGTTGAAGTTGCAAATGCGGCAGGTCAGGTCCTGGCCGCCCGCTGTGCACAGGCAAGATCACAGTCAACATCGCGTCCCTCATCTTGCGGCTTGCGGCTCGCGGCAGGGCAAGGGTGGCCCACAGCGCGTCCACATCAAGACGTTGTGCCAGCCAGGATTGGTCACGGCCATCGGCCCATTGGACGAGCAGCTCTTGGACCAGTGTCTTTTCAGCCTTGAACACCTGGCCAGCGCACCCGTGGTTTGTCTACATTCTCGCCATCCTGAGCTTTCCTGCCGAGAGCAAGCGACCTCCCGCCGACCAAAGTGTTCCTTGCATTGCCTGGCCCCTGTGCGCACCTCATGGGCTCGCTCGCCAGATTGTCATTGTCTTGAGCCATGTCGGCTTTGCAGCGCTGCAGTCAGCCCATCTAGAGCCCAGTCCGCTGGCGGCCGAGCTGGCGCTTGCCGTCCAGCTCTTTCGGGACAAGGTTGGTCCGCTGTTGTAGGAGCAGCCAACGACCACCTCCATTCCACGCACTGCCTCACCATCAGACCGGAACAAACTCTATTTTAGGCGGCACTGTTGTTGCCATTTTCAGTTGCGCTAGATTCGTCAGAGATACCCCCTCTTCCCTCCGACTTTGTGTACAGCGAGGACTGCACCCCACTTGAGGGGGTGCAGCTCGGGGTGCTGGAAACCATGAGCGAGTTTCAACAAGTGCTCTTCGATCGCAAGTGTGGAGTCCTGACTGACCGCCCCTCATCCTCCACAGCGGACGATGCCCCCAAACAAGATGATCGTGCCGAAGCCATTGCCACTGAAGTGGAGCGCGTTGTGCGCAAGATGCATGCGCAGTTGCGCGACGTGGGCGTCAAGGCCCACCAACAGATTCTGAAGCGTTTACGGCGCGTCAAGCGTGGCATACGCCCGCGCACTTTTATCAACTACCTCCCCTCTTTGGACCCCTCTTTCAAGTGCAAGAGCCGGGCTCGGCTGCATCACGACTTTTTCCTCTCCTATCGGCAACAAGCCCATGGTTAGTCTTGACTGGGACCAGCGACAAGCACGCCTGGTTGCTCTTGTTTTTGCCGTGTGTACACGTTGCCCGCTTTTTCACCGCGAAGCGAGGGCCCGCGATCCATAGGTGACTTTGCGCCCGAGGTAGCAGCTTGCATCGATAATATGCGACGGGACGATGGCGTGCTCAAGGGGGATTTTCATTGTTTCCTCGATCAGCGATGCTTGGAGACGGGCCAGCCCTGGCGCAGCGGCTTTCTCAATGTGATTCGCGCCTGTAACATTGTATGTGGATTGCCTGTGCCAATCGGCATTGTTGCTTCTCCCGAGTTTTGGAACTTGAGGTTCTATGTTTGAGCCCAGCAGACAACGGCTCAACTCCTTGCCTATCACCTTAGATTGCTATTTTGGTGTCGCCGTTGACCCTGGATCGGATGCGCACGGCCGATGAGTTTACCGACAACGTGCTGCTGGAGTGGGAAACGGCGCTTGATATGCTGGGCAACAAGTTGTGTAAGCTGATGGTCTTTTGCCTCGACGACCCGGGACGGCCTTTTATAATGCCCGCCTTTGACGCCTTTCCCGATCAGCCCACCCCACTGCCCGACGACCTTGTCATGAAAGGAGACAGGCATAGTGTCGTGCCCCGCCGCACCATCCGCCAGGTGGTGCGGGGCGTGTTGTCCGTTGCCCAGCGTCACGTTGTCCGCCCGGACCCCGCCAGCGACATGCCACAAGTGGAGGCGGCAGCATTGGCGGCGCCCGCGGATACCCAACCGACGACGCTGGACCGCAAGCGCACCGAGTTGCGGCGATATACCCAGACCGACAAGGCGGCGCATGACATTGCCTCACTCATGTATGAACAGTTTCAGACACACTATGCCACCACGGCCCATCTCAAGGCCATGACGTCGGCCTTTGAACAAGTCTGGGATGGGGCGCGCGAGGCTGCCCGGCAAAGCTTGGAGGCCATGGTTGATGCCTCCACGCGAGGCACAAATGTTGTTCAGCAAGTCAAAACAAAGGCCTCCAACCTGGCACGGGGCCTGGCTCGTCCTCACCCCTCACGCGGGTCGCAAGGCGATAGTGTGACTGCAGCTGCCGCCGATCCTTCCGTGACAGATACCACAGCAGCCACAGAATAGCTCCCCAGTCCCTTTCCCCTGCACGCATCCGATGGGTGCCCCACCCCGACGCTCCTGATTGCCACCCAATACCAACCTCCGAATTCATTCATACGGGAGATATGGGAGAGCGACCCCCAAGTTTTTGGCACCTTTTGTTCAAACAGTTTTGGTCACCGTTTTTCTCAAGCGGATCACACGTTGTTGTGTTCTCTTCAATATTCATCGTTCACGCCCATATCTCTGATACACCTTTATTCCGCCTTACAAAACGATCCGATTTATAAACCCCTCTCTGAATGATACTACCAGTCCACTAAGTTCTCTTCTCTGTCTGTGTGCCCCTCCTTTGAAAGAGAGAAAGAGAGAGAGAGAGAGAAGAATGTCGCGGTTCGCATTTCTCTCTCTCTCACACTCACACACACACACTCTCTCGTGTGTGTGTGACGGTGACTCGTGTGCCGGAGTGCCACTGGCGCCGGCTCGTTGTTTGGTCTTCTTAAGCTGATCAACCCCTTGCTATTGAGCCCCCCTTGACCCTGCGTGACCCTGCTTCACGTGTTCGCGTCAGCGCCTCGATTTTCGATTGCGGTGAGAGATGACACCGCGTGTGCGGTGTAGTGGGAAGACCATCGCCAAAGTACAGGGCCTCACCTCGCTGATGCAAGTCGTAGGTGCTGTGTCCTGACGAGCCATCACAATGGTTGGGCGTCGTGGAGGCTCGTTGCCCGGGGGTCGGCGCGGTGGTAGCCAGTATCAGATCAACTTTGCGCGCATGGCCTTGCTTGGCGCTCTCTGCTTGATCGGGTACCTGGGCTATTCTTCCATGTCCTACTCGAGCAGCCTGTCCGAGGCCGAGGCCGAGAACCGCGTCCTCCAGCAACGCTTGGAAGTTCTCAGCCAAGAAAAGGATCGTCTCACCACTGATCTCGAGCACAGCCGGTCAGAGCCCTAGTCCCGCGCCCTGCTTGCCATGCATCTACGGCGCTGCTCCGCTCATCCCCAAGCACATCTCATGCCTTCTTAGGAGTCAAAACGGTGTCCTTCAGAACCGAATCAATCAGGTTGACGGGGAGCTACAAAGCAAAAGTAGCTCTCTGCAAAATATGGAGCAAAGAATCAAAGAACAATCGGCTGAACTGGCCCAGCGTACACACCAACTAACAGGTGGGTGGTTCTGCTTGCTCTTCTCTCGTCATGGCAGCGGGTTGACGTGCGCATGCCTGCCTCTCTCTGTGTCACGGGCTCAACCCGATAGCTTTAAAGGAAGCTGAGCAAGATATGGAACAAGCTCAACAGCAAGCCAGCCGTGAACGTAAGGACCTGCAAGCAGAGCTCGAGACTGTGCGTAGTGAAAAGGAGCGCGAAAGTAGTCGAGCACGCGATGCCGAAGGTAGGCCTTTCTGCTGGGAAGAGGGGCCCTTGTGCATTTAGTAACGTCGATTCCCGGACCTGCTTTGCTTGTCCACGAGCGTTCTCATGAAACTCATTTTTGAGCGCAGCGGAGAAGGAGCGACTGGAGCAGCGTATTCGAGCGCTTGACGAGCGCGTTCGCAACGCAGAGACAGATGGGCAGAGCGCAAAACAGAGCGGCGAGGCGCTGCATCAAGAGTTGGAGCAGCTCAAGTTGGACAACACAAAGCTAACCCAAGAGCTTGAAGCTGCTCGTGAGGCTGCCCGTGCAGCGGCCCAGGCCGCCCAAGCTCATGCTCAGGACGAGCCGAAACCCCCCGCGCCCCCGGCACCCGCAGCGCCCGGTCAGGCCGCATTGCCGAATGCGGACGCTGAAGACGCGGGCAAGGCGGCCCCGCCTGCCCCGCCTGCCCCACACCACAATGAGAATGCGGCCGAAGAGGAGGAATCCTTTGCCGATCCAGGACCTGCAGACGACGACTTTGAAGGCGAAATGAATAAACGTGACGCCCACGTTGAGGACAACGCTGGTAACGCGGTCCAAGTCGATGGCGACGTGGCGCAACCAGAGGCGGAACTTCTTGCTGATGAGAAGAAAGAGGTTGAATCCATGGGCGATGTCGAAGCACCCGATGCCAACGGTGAAGACTTGAAGGATTTGATTGATGATGACGACGATGCCAGAGCGCATGACGAAGTGGCCGAGGTGGATGCAGAACCTGCCGAAGGTGAAGGTCAACAGCAGGAAGAGCAGCAGGAAGAGCAGCAGGAAGAGCAGCAGGAAGAGCAGCAGGAACAACAGCAGGAACAACAGCAGGAACAACAGCAGGAACAACAGCAGGAACAGCAGCAGGAACAACCCCAGGAACAACCCCAGGAACAGCAGCAGGAACAGCAACAGGAACAACCCCAGGAACAGGAACAACAACAACTTGACAGGGAGGGTGTGCCTGCTGACCATGAGGTTGTCGCTCGCCGCGAAGTTGTGGGCGATCACTTTGATGCCCAGGCTGACAACGCCCAGTTTGGGGCTGTTGCGGATGTTCCAGCCGGAGAGGGTCGGCCTGAATCGCATGTGGCTGATCAGATTGAGCCCGCTCCAGTCGAAGGTGCGGCCACCTGAGTCTTGTCGTCCCGCAATCAGACACTGACCACTCGTGCGCCCCTCTCGCTCTTCTTTCCCGTTTGTATTTTTGTTTTTGTTTTTTGTTCTTTTTTTTTTTCCAACTCAACCGTTCCATGTGGTGTTACATTCTTGGTGGCAGAGCAAGGCGGAGAAGCAGCAGCTCAGGATGCCGAGGCTGATTTGAGTCAAGATGATCATGAGGAGGAGGGTGATGACGCGCCAAGCTTCAAGGAGGACGACGATGAAATCAATGAAGAAGAGGAAGAATCCTTTGTGGCCGAGCTGCAAGAGAACCCGGTGCCAGCTGAAGGGGATCAAGCCCAGCCTGACCAGGAAAATGAAGCCATGCTGGAGGCACTGCCATAGAGGCTTGTTTCAGATGCATTTTGCTGCGATGCAATGCCGTAGTGAGTGGCGTCATGAGTGTCTCTAGTCGCCAGTCGAATTGAGCGGATGGGAGTTGAACGCCGTTGGGTGGCCTGATACAAAGTTTTTGGATAAACCTGGGCGTTGACCTGTCTTCATTGTATGTGAACGACGCGGTGATGGCCCCCAATTGACAGGGTTTCGAGCCGAACGGTATCAATTTTTGATTGCCTCTTTGCTGGGAAAAGAAAGCATTGACATGCGAGCAGCATAGGCGCAGAGCACACCAAATCAAAGCAAAGAAGACTTGACAAGTTATCGAACGAGGGCCAAGTGCCTGCCTCCCGCAGACCAGCTTGCCCCCAACATGGAGTGCCGTTCAAACAGCACGAATTGTTTCATTAGAACGAACGAAGAGATGATAACATGTACACGTTGCACGATTCGAGAAGTTTGACAAAGGCAGCATCAGGAACAACTCCAACAAGCCTTGCAGAGCACATGGCAAAGCCACACCCACGGATTGAAAGTGCCGACCAGCGGCCAGGGCGCGATGGTGCACGCTATCCGCCAAACGAGATGGGTTTGCACATCTGACAAGCAGAGCAAGCGCTTCCCGCGGGTCACAAGGTGGCTTGCCAAGACAAGGGACAGATGAATGGTCCATCAGAGGCCAGCCGGACGGGTGATACTAGCAGGGCCACGATATGGAGCAACATCAGTGCGGATCAATACCGCTGGAGATGAGGTCTTGTGCAGTGCAAAGCAACAGCGGGGAGTCTGGATGAATGCCCGCATGCTCCTGTGGCTGCATCCATGTTTTCTATGGTGCAACATTTCACATTGGGGTGAGGCAGGTTGCACTTGAAAGGAGAGGGTACCATGCATGTGCGTACCCTTTCCCAGGGATCGTGCCAGACAGGGATAAGGCGGGTGCCGTTTGATGATTCACGGTAGACTTCATCTGCGCAGAGACCAAAAGGGTCGACCAGCAAATTGCTGCCACCAAAAGAACGGTGAGACGAGACAGAAGTGGTGGGATCACAGCCAGGGCAAACAACAGGGTGTCGATGAGTCTGAAAACAGGGAACCAACCAGGTCTCTTGCCAGACAACAAGGGTGGCCCGTGCACGTTTAGCAGCACTGCGGGGCATAGCAAGTCAAGTGAGACTTTGGCGCGGCCAACCCGAATGCTTTGCATTGAGCCCGATTCACTTTGCTACAACCATCAACTCACAGCTCGGCTTCAGCGGCAGCCTGCGCCGCAGCACCATCATCGGTATCAGCGCCTTCCTCGCCCTCCACCAGGGTATTCCACAGGTTTTTGGCCCAGTTCATAAAACCCATGGCGTAAAGTTGGGCCAAAGGCGTGCACTCAAGAGGCTGCTCTGTCGAGCGAAAAAAAAAAAAAAAAAAAAAAAAATGAACGCAACGACACACCAGCTCTCCAAGCCGTACGGGAAAAGGTCTAGGCCCATCTCGGCAGAGCAGCCAGACTTGATTGACGTACCAGTTCAGCGTACGTGATTCGGCGTTGATGGCGACGATGCGCCACGGAAAACAGGCGTGAGTTGTGGACTGGCGTCACCGCCAGACAAACTGCTGCTCCTCCTCTCTTGCACGCCACGCATACATCAACACTCAAAACCCAAGCTGTGTTGTAGAATCTTCACCTCTGAGCCACACACGCCCAACGCGCGCTAAAGACCCCAAACCTGATATACCACAACCCTCCCGTCTCCTCCGTCGTTCCAGACCAGACCCGCCGTCCTCGGCTGCCACTTGTCGCCGTCGCCGTCGCCGTCGCCGTCTCTCTCTCTCTCTCTCTCTCTCTTTCGTTCGATGTTGACGTGTATGCTTAAAATGAATCTGACCTCTCGATGATAACTTTGTTGGTTCTCACTCTCCTATTATTGATTTACACCCTCGATTTTATAGCGTCGTATACTTGATTCAACCCCTCGGTTCTTCCATAACCCTGGACAGATAATTTCGTCTGACAATTCCGTTTGCGTCACACACACACACACACACACACACACACACACACACACACACACACACACGTGAGAGAGCGAAACGGCAGAGCCACTTGGTCGTCGTTGTCGTCGTCGCTGAGACGTGCGCGTGCGGGGCTTTGGGTGGCTCGGATTGGAACGGGCTCAAGGACTTGGCGTGCGGATTTGTAGTTTGTGCTTTTTGGGATTTGGTGAGGATCTTGGGCTGGCTTGGTTCGCTGTTGTGTCTTGAGCCGACGGCTCACGCGTGGCGCCGCCCCGCCCCTCCTGCAGCGCGCAGCCGGACGACCGGTCAGCATGAGGTGCCACTACGAGGTCAGTTGGTGACAGGGGGTCCATTGATGTGCCATGTGCTAGTTGTGCAGGTGATTGCTTGGGGTTGTGATTCGACTCGACTGAGAGCCTCTGCTGACCCTGCTCCGCCCCAACTTTGAATAGGTGCTCAACATCGAGCGCGATGCGGATGATGGGACCATCAAGAAGGCTTATCGCCGCATGGCGCTGAAGCTCCACCCTGGTACTGCGGCTTTGCACGCCTCTTGCTGGAACGCCGTCCCTCCTCGCGTCAACCCCATTCGCGCGACAGCTCATGTTATGCTGTGTAGACAAAAACAAGGACAACGAGGCTGAGGCAACGGCTCAGTTTCAGGTTGGAGCCCAAGCTCGGGCATGCGTGCCCTCTGCTCCCAGCCACCGATCATTCTCACTGACTGCATCTTGGATGATGACGCAGCTGGTTCAAGCCGCCTATGCCGTCTTGAGCGATGCCCAGGAGCGTGCATGGTATGACTCGCATCGTGAAGCTATCTTGCGCGGCGGTACGTCCCAATCTTGCACCCAGCCCCCAGCCGCCCGTGACCCAGCCGATGTCGCGCTGCGACGACAACGTAACGTCCGATGTATTTTCCCATCCATTTCTCTCGCCAGGCTCGGGCGCCGACGGTGATTACGAGGAAGGTGTGGACGTCATGCCGTACTTCTCAAGCAGCGCCTACAGCTCCTACGATGACGATGACGATGAGGTGGCCCATCCCAACGTCATCTCCTTTGCTTGCTCTCCCAGTCGACTCAGCCAAAGCACATGTTAACGAGTCTTTCAATGCTTACATCGTTTCTGCCTTAGAGCTTCTGGGCCGTTTACAACGATATTTTTAGCCAAGTCCACGAGGAAGACGTCAAGTTTGGAGCGACCTCTACGTTTATCCCCTTTGGTTAGATCCTCTTGGCATCCATCATCCTTGCGGCCTAAAGCGGCATGGCTCATCCACCCGACCCTGCTGTTTTGAAAATGCTCCGCAGGCAACTCTAGCACGCCGTTTAGTGAAGTCTCAGCCTTTTACGCACACTGGGAGGCCTACGTGACAACCATTCCATTCCACTCCAAAGACAAGTGGGACATTCGGGAGGCGCCCAATCGCCGCGTACGTCGACTCATGGAAAAGGACAACGAAAAGGAACGCCGCGCCGCTCGCCGCGAGTACAATGCCAACATCAAGGCCCTCGTGCGCTACGTGAAGAAACGCGACAAGCGCGTCATTCGCCATGCTGTTAGTTGCGGAGCCCACTCAACACACACCCTTCTTTCCTTTACCGTCGTCATGAGCATCAGCTATCTAGCAACTCAACACCGCACCGCCTGCTCCCGTTTGGTCCCGCTATCTGTGCAACCCCGCAGCATCAGCAACGCGAGGCCAAGGCTGCCGCCGAAGCCGAGCGCGAAGAGCAGAGAAAGCAGCAGGAAGAGCAACGTCGCATTGCGCGCGAAGCTGCCGCAGCTGCTGTCACGGAGCAACTCAATGCCGAGGGACTGCAGGAAAAGATTGCGGCCATCGAATCGATGGCGGACGACATCTATGGTATCCTCTGCTCGCCGACTCAAGCCGTCTGCTCCTGGTGTGCTTTCCTGCTCTCACTGCTGCTGCTGAGTTAGGCGCCGATTCGAGCGACGAAGAGGAGCAGGGCATGTATTGTGTCGCCTGCAACAAATCGTTTCGCACCCAACCAGCGTGAGTATGCCTGCGGCCATGGCACGCTGCCCTGGTCGCGCCCAATCACCTCGCCGTTGGTGTTTGGATGACGTGTGGTTCCTTGCCTTGCTCTTGTTTGTGATGTAGCTGGGAAAATCACCAACGCTCAAAGAAGCACCTCAAGCAGGTCGAGTACCTCAAAGCTCAGCTGCAAGAAGAAGACGAACAATTTGAGGATGTGGACGAAGCCGCTGCCAATGGCAGCTTGGGTAAGTTTTTGAGCTGCTGGTCTGTCTGTTTGCTTTTTGCTTTTTTCTCCGCACATTATCCTGCGAGTGCGCATATCTCATGCTCTCTGCTTTTTTTGCTAGAATTTGATGATATGACAGAAGAAGAGCTGCTGGCAACCATGGGCGATTTGGATGACCTTGAGTTGATGGATTTGCAGGACCTCGACGCCGGTGACGACGACGCTGATGATGGAGCCGACATGGATACGGAAGCGGGTCCTCGACACGAAGCAGACGAGGCAGAAGACGTTGATGACGACGAAGATGATGATGACAATGATGAAGTGACAGAGGATGACCTCTTGTATCTGGCCAATCTTCGCCGCACTCAGCAACCAGTACCCCCTGCAGCGGACATTCCCGAGGCCGCTGGACCAGAAACAACTGCACCTGTGGATGCAGCAGACCCTAACAATTCTGCCGATGACAACGAGGAAGACAAGGCTGAGGCTAGCCTCAAAGAAGCCGAAGAAACGGACCAGACGACAGGTTCGTTCCTTGACATGCTTTGCGATTCTCCAACCCTCTTCTCTTTTTTCTTTTCCCTTTTCTTCTTCTTTGTTCACCCCGCAATGTGTTTCCGTAGACTCGAGTCAACCAAAGCAGAAACGCAAGGGTCGTCGACGAGCTAAAAAGGTCAGCCAAGCCACGTACATGTCTTGCAACTTTGCCTCGAGCCTTTTATACATTGTCTCATGAACAATTATGTGTTTGTCTGTTGCAGCAGCCCGCAAGTTCAGAGACGGCACCTGAAGAACGAGTAAGTCAATGTTGTTCGCAAAGTCTGACACATGCCTTGCCAAAGCCGAGCTTCAGGCAGCACTTCAAATTCACTTCTTTGTTGCGCTGGCGCGCTTCGCTGTGGGGACCATAGCACCTCTGCAACGTATGCGAGGAAGAATTTGAAACGCGCAACAAGCTGTTTTCGCACATCAAGGCGACGGGCCACGCCCTCCATGTCGGTGCGTGCGAAACAGCTCGGCCTGTCATGCAGCAAATGTAGTCTTGTTCCATGGCCCTGTCACTGATTGCACTGGATTTGCACCTCCTGGCGTTGTCGATGTCATAGCAAACACGGCTTCGGCTGCCCCCGGTGCAAGCTCGGCTGGCGCCAATGAGAGTGGCTCTGCGCCACCTGCCGCATCAAGGCCACTCAAAGTTATTGACGACGAAGATCCCTGGGCTGACGATGGCCCACGTCGCGGCCGCAAGGGCAAGAAGAAGAAAAAATAGAAAACGTGTGCCTTGCTCTGCACATGCTATTAAACACGACGTCAATTACAATTGGGATGAACGAGACTCGAATTTTTATTCCCATTCCAATGCGGGTGTTGACTACAAGGCAAGATGCGGCTACAATTCTGCCGTGTCTCAGGGGCCCGCACCCCTGAAGCAGCATAACCTGGAAAAAGAACTTGAGCGGTGGCTTTTCAAGCCATGGAGCGTTTGAGTGCTTCAAGCTCCGCTTGGTGAGTGGCGTGGACGTAGTTACATTGGGAATCCTGCGCCAACACGACCGAGTCAGTCCACGATACACGGTACGAGAGTGTGAAGAGCAATACAGCAGAGCATGCTAGGGGGAACGTACGGGTAGACCCATGTAGGTGTCGTGGTTGGAGGCGCTCCAGTCCCAGAAAGGTACCGAGTCGGAGCAGCCAGGGTCTTCACCGCTCCCATCACAAAGAACATATTTTTGCGGGATACCTGCGGTGTTGTTGCTCAAGTTCCACACCTACCAGATCAAGGGCATCCCCGTGAAAGGACTCAAACCGCCCACATATCGATATCAAACATCAGTAGAAACATGAGCTAAGGGCTGTGCCATACCTCAGCAGGCAGGTGGGCAAAGCCAAACTCTTGGGGAGGAAGGTGAGGTACAATGTCAGCTTGATGAACCATGCGGGTGATGTTGGAGAGCATGCGGCGTGCCATGGCGACATAGTTGACGTCGCCCGTGCGGGGCATGCCAAAGGTATGCAATTCCGACTGCCAAGCGGGAACGGGTCAAGTGAGCATGTTTATTCAGAGGAGGTCCAGGTTTCAGATCCCAAGCCCAAGGTGGAGTCATCTTGATGGGCGCAAGAAGGAACGGCCGAGAAGCGATGGGAAATAAAAGTGCACGATACCTGACAGTGTGGAAGTGCCACGGCAAGCTCCAGCGAGGAGAGACCTGAGACGAGCAGCAAGCAATCAGAAAACGCTGGCAGGACCGTGTTTGGGGATCACCAGATGCCTTGTGCTATCTAAACACTCGGAGTACGGGGCCATGCATACCAGCCACTGCAGCGCCTAGGGAGTGTCCGACGTTTATAATGCGATTGCAAGTGGGGCAGAGAGTCATGACCACGTGAGCCACCATGGAATTGACTTGACCACGAACGCCCGTCCAGGCTGCATAAAATCCTGCGTGCAAATGAACATCCGTGTCGTTCAAAGTCACCTGTGACATTTGAAAGGCAGCGCCGTGAGCGATGGCACGTGTCATCTTTCAAACCAACAAGCAATCAAAACAACACAGCATCAAGCGATCTTGGGAGGAAAAAGCATGGCCACGCAACGGGGCTGCAACACATTGAACAACAGACGGCAACCATCGTACGCGAATCGTGTCAAAATCGTAGAGCCAGTTGGCCACGTTGGAGCTACCGCGGAAGCTAACGATAATGGTGGAATTGATGGGATTGTATGCCACATAGCCGTAGAGTCGACTCCGGTTGTCATACACAGTATCCACGAGTCTACTCGGAACATAACACAAGAAGTAAGAACCACCTGTTCTAGCGATGCGATCAGTCCCCAATGGCTACGCATGAGACCTGCCGCACGCTTGGCTGCCCTTCCACTTCCAGTCGTCGTCCCGGCCTGCCGTACCTTGTGCCGTTGTCTTGGCACCAGTAGCAGGACCAGTTGGCCAGCTGTTCTGGCGGACAGTAGGCTGCCCAGCTATGTGCCAGATAACCCCGATGCACCTGCTCGCTAAAGCCCACGACTGAACCGCTCAGTGCCAACAGTGCCAGCAGCGCTGCCGCCAGACCAACTTGAGCCCGCGTCATGATCGCAGTGTTGGATCGCTCCAGAAAAATGAAAAAAAAAATGAGAAAAAAAAGTAAAAAACATAAAAATGAACAAATCCGATTTAATTTTTCTATTTTTTTGTTTTTCCATTTTTTTGGAGATGGCCGTGATGTCGAATTCCGGGACTCTTTGGAGGCTTTTGGAGAAAGATGCAACAAAGGTGTGGATGGGGGGTTAGGAATTGCTCTTTGCAACGGGCATCACGACGGTGAGGGTGGCCGTCCGCCTGGAGGAGGCGAGGTGAGATGGCAAGCGCATGAGTGTTCGTGGAGGCCTTGTTCACAACCCCCCTTGTCCCTTTGGAGAGCTGGACCTTGAGATTTGGTTGTAAATGGCAACAGAAAAAAAAGGAGCAGGCAAAGCCAACCTGTTAAACTGTGCCGAGACTTCGGTAGCAATGACGGGCGTTGGTAAGTCCAGATGCAAGAAATAGACGTTGGGCCGAGCATGCAGACGCAGCTGTGCGTCGCACACATCGAGCGCCAGGGTTGCGGACGACGTCTTGACAGATTGTAAATAAAACCAAAAGAAGATGACGCAGCACGTATTTGGGTGAGTTTGAAACCAACAGAGAACAAGGGAGCATTAACAAGCTCGAATGGCGCGGCAGGCACCCACCAGTCCGGGTGTCTCGACCTCGAGAATCAAGAATTCGGGATTCTCCTCTGGCTCCTGCCAGCCCAGCGACGAGAGCAAGGGATGGCGGATTGTCAAGGGACAGGCAAGTGTGCGAGGCCAGGGGCGGTGTCCATCGCACCTTGGTCAGACGGTGCCGAGGCGTTTCTCCCGCCAATTCGGGTTGATCGCTGCCGGCCTCGGCTTCGGCTTCGAGCTCTTCCATGAGCTTCATGGGCCGCCTAAACAAGAAGCCAGGTCAGCTGGATGACTGCGGAAGCCAAAGCACGACCGCGATAAGTGACAATCTCCAAGGCGGCACATACCCAACTTCAGCCACCTTGCGCTTTTTAACGCGGCAATACTGCGGTTGGAGCGAGCCCATGTTCTTGCGACGCTTCATCAACTTGTACTCTGGTGGAGCAAAAAGAGGTGAGTGGGTGGGTGAACTGCCTGTATTTGCAAGTGGTCTTGAACAGAAGCAGCTTCAATGGCTGTGGCGCGCGAAAGCGTACCGCGATTAAGGGAAAGGCCGTGTTTGGCTTCAAGTAGCGAAAGAACTAGCTCAAGCAAGAAGTCACGCATGCCCAGTCGGTTCTGCAGGGCACCACAACCACCACCGTGAGACCATAGTCAGCCGGTGGGACACGGATATGTCAGGTACCCCAGGCACCCCAGGCACGCACTTCAAGCTGAGTCAGTACGTCCGAGTTGATAATCACATCATAGACACTGCATGGTTTTCCCGCTACAGAACCGACATCATGGTGCACCATGACGAAAAGCGGGGTGAGAGCGGGTCATGAGGAGATGAAGCAGAGGAGCCGGCCTGGAGGAAGAACGGCTCACCATTGTCCACCTCAATGTGTTCGCCGCCTGCCGACATGGGGATGCTAAATTTCGAGTTGTCGAGGTTGGCAATGGCCATGCTGATCTCTTCGTCAGAGACGGACGGTGGACTCGGCACCTGGAGGGTCCAAGCACGAGTGCCCATCAACAGCGGCATGCCAGCAGGCGTGCCAGCAAAGGATGCAGCATACAAGCCGTTAAGAGCCAACCTGGGCTGAATGGCAAACGTTGATAAAGACCTTGCCACCATGCTCCATGTCTGTTTTGACGCAAAAGCCTGGCAATGGCAAGGACATGGGCATGAGGCTCAAGACTTGGGCTGGTCACAAAACGGGCCAGTCTGGCTGAGGGTACCTGGTTCGGGGGAGACGAGAGCAAAGTCTTTGGAGGCTTGCTGTTCAGAGGAGGTTGAGGCCTGTACCTCCTGCACCGAATCGAGAAAGAGCAAGGTGGGTGTGAGCAAGGAGGACACGTTTGAGCGCAACGCCCTCTGGGATGTGGCCGAAGCCAACTGACCTGGAGCAGCTTTTGGAATGCTTCAGAGGAAAGCGCCTCGGCGGCTTCCGGGCCGAGGTCTAACAAAATGGGAGCTCCGTGATGAGCACGCGTTTTGCAAAGCGGGGCTATTCTTTGTCCCAGAAAAACGTGCGTGCGTGCGCGGTTGTACCCGAGCTCAGATCGGCGCCCTGTGAGCTGCCATCTGCAGTTGCCGCAAGTGGCTCATCATCGACAATGCGCAGCATATCCATGTTCCTGGTTCTGCAAGCTGAAAAGTCAGAGCCGACAATCAACACACAGCGAACACACGGTCAGAAGTTGTGTCGTGCGATGGAAAAGCAAGGCGCGAGCGGTGTCAATGACAACGCTCACCTTGCCTCCGCTCACCTTGCCTCGCGCGCCCTCCCGACCGAGCTTCAACGTCTTCACCCCAAGCTCACGCCAATCTCCTCAACCCCAAAACCCGCGGCCAAGCCTGCAATCAAAAAAGGTCCCCCTCTACTCCCGCCCGCCTCACCAACAACGACCGATGCGACCGATGCGACCGATGCGACCGATGCGACCGATGCGATGCGATACTCGGAACACCAATGAGTTGGGATAAATTGTCTGACAATGGAAGCGGGCTTGCTACCAGCTGTAACTCCTTCAAGCACAAATCCTTTCTCTCTCTCTCTCTCTCTCTCTCTCTCTCTCTCTCTCTCTCTCTCTCTCTCTCTCTCTCTCTCTCTCTCTCTCTCTCTCTCTCTCTCTCTCTCTCTCTCTCTCTCTCTCTCTCTCTCTCTCTCTCTCTCTTTCAATTCATCTCTTTCTCTCTCTCTCTCTCTCAAACTCTCTCAAACTCTCTCAAACTCTCTCTCAAACTCTCTCTCAAACTCTCTCTCAAACTCTCTCTCTCTCTCAAACTCCTCTCAAACTCTCTCTCTTTTCAACTCTCT
>NW_001865075.1:166379-176156 GCF_000002865.3 Monosiga brevicollis MX1
TCTCTTTCTCATTCCTTTGTGGAGCTCTCTCATTCACTCACAGCCTTTTCTCTCTCTCTCTCTCTTTTTTTGGATAACAACAAGTTTTTTTTTTTTTTTTTTGGAAGCGGTGAGTTGTGGTGGCGCGCGTTGCATTGGGATGAAATGGCAGCCGGGGATGGGCGAGGGCGATTCCATCTTTGGTAGACTGGCTTGGGGAAAAGTGGCTTACTGTTGAGGTTGGAAGATGGGAGTGGCGAAAGTGGCTGCGATACCGCTTTTGTTATCACCGTTGTCTTGCTTGCTTATGTCCTGTGAGATTGGCATTCAGTGACTTTGTGCGTGGCCGGTTAGGGTTTCGCGTCGACATTTCTGGCTGCACCGGGTCTTTTCCGTCCGTCTAGCCAACGCGCGTGCACGCAGACGAGCGCACATAGGTGCCTACGCCAGTGAACCCCCTGGTTTACACACCCATCACCAGTATGTTGTGCACCACACGCCAACCAGTGCTGGGCCACGTCAACTACCCTGGGGTCGCATCCTACGAGTCGCGAACCCCTGTTCCATGTCCGGGTCCCCTCGCTGCTTCTGCCCTGGCAGTGGCCCTCATGAAGTGACGGCCTTTTTTTGTTTGTTTTCTTGTTTTTCATCTGCAGGCACCATGTCTGAAGAAGACGGTCGCGTCATCAAGCAGGAGGAGGATTACACGAAAGAAGTGGATGAAGCCCTCCCCAAGGCCTCGGCCCTCGCCGACGTTAGTCATGCCCTCGGCCGCGCCAACACATCATGCCTCTTCAGATGCGCTCCGACTTCAACGACTGGACAAGACCATTGCCCCGCTTACAAAAGTGTTTTCTCACTCGACTTTTGCCACTCTTCCCATCACTAGAATGGCCAGCTCCACGAGGCCATCGAGTCACTGATGCCGCTCGAGAAAAAATCCCGCATCGTAAGCCCATCACCCACGCAGCGCTCTCCTGCTGCGTCAGCTACCGCCGCCACTGGCTGTAGTGGCGACCGACTCACCGACGTGCTTGGCCCGACGCCTCGCGTGAAATAGGCCGCTGACATGAAATCCACTAGTCGTCTTTTGGTTCACATCATGGACATGTGCTATCAACACAAGGACTGGGCCGCCATGGGCGAGCAAATTATCGTTCTCATGAAGCGCCGCGGACAGCTCAAAAAGGTGCGTTGTCCTGCATTGGCCCGCATTGGAGAGGTCCTCTCTGTCCACATGTCGTTTGCTCACTAAAGGTGCTCGTCTCGTCAATGCTTTTTGCTCCTGCGTGGATGTCCCGCAGGCCGTGTCAGACATGGTGACCAAGGCATGTGAATACCTGGAGCAGATCCCTGACGAAGCAACCACCCTCAAGCTCATTGACACCATTCGTACGGCGACCACCGGCAAGGTATGTCAAATTTGTCGCTATGGGTCAGGCTTTGGGTCCTGCCGCTTTCCTCTTTTCTGGCTCCAGACGAGCGCCGTCTCACCACGACCAACCTGTTCAGATCCACGTCGAGATGCAACGCGCTCGCCTGACGCTCAAGTTGGCGCATATCAAGGAGGCCAAGGGCGAGATTGAAGGTTTGTGCCCGTGCCCACTTGACGCTCTGCCCGTGACACGCGAGCGCCTCTGATTGACGTGCCCCGTGTTGCAGAGGCGGCCGATGTGCTGCAAGAGCTGCAAGTGGAAACATACGGCTCCATGGAGAAGCGGGAGAAGGTTGAGTTTATCCTGGAACAGATGCGCCTCTGCCTGGCCAAGAAGGATTGGGTGCGCGCCGGCATCATTGCCAAAAAGATTGGTACCAAGTTCTTCGAAGCCGAGGACACGGACGACCTCAAGCTCAAGTACTACCGTCAAATGATTGCCATTGCCCAACACGAGGAGAGGTTGGTTGCAGACTGCCGCCCTTCACGCCCAATCCAATGGAAGAAGGCAATCCTGTGTTCATTTTTTGAGCAAGTGCTTGTCAAACACTTTGGCGCACGGTTGACTTGCTCACGCGTGCTTACGGGACTTGCATAGGTATCTCGACATGTGCCGCTACTATCGCGAGGTGTTTGACACCAAGACAGTGCAAGACAATGAAACCCGTGCGTCCGGGCCGTGCCCCCACTTGTGCTCAGCTTGTTGCACCCCCTTTTTTGCCGTTGACCCCCGTCGACCCACATCCCCATCGCCCACTCATTTTCGTTTGCTTTTGTAGAGTGGACCGAGGCACTACAACGGGCCATTGTGTTTCTCATCCTGGCCCCCTTTGACCACGAGCAGTCAGACCTCTTGCCGCGCGTGATGGCGGTGCGTCCAACGATGGGTTCTGGACCTGCCTCGACGTGTCAAAAATGTCTTTGGATCAGCTCATGCCTTGTTGTCCACCGTTTCCCAGGAGCCCAAGTTGGAGCAGCTGCCGACTTACCGTGCCTTGTTGGACCACATCACGTCCAAGGAATTGGTACCTTGGCGCGTGTTTGAGGGTTCTCATGGTGACGTGCTCAAGAGCACCGGTCTCTTTGAGGGCGACGCGGGTGCAAATCTCTGGAAGACGCTTCAGACACGCGTTGTCGAACACGTACGTTTTGCCCGCTCGAGCTTTTATTCAAAACAATGGCACGCGTGTGTGTGGCTCTGACTCAACGAGCTGCGGGCTCTGCTGTTCTTTTTGTGTCTTGTTCTTCATTCATTTTTTGATCTTTTATCTTGTTAGAACATCCGCATTGTGGCTGGTTACTATGAGCGTATCTCGACGCAGCGTCTTGCAGAACTCCTTGAGCTGGATGAACTGGTGCGTATCATGTTGGGGACGAGTTGTCTGAGCCGCTTGTTTTGCTGTTACGTGGCAGGAGGGACCTGGCTTGCCTCCTTGCGTTGCCATGATTTGGAGCACACCAGTCTGACTCATCTTTGCGGTCTGGGGGGCTTATGGACGATGAATAGGCGGCGGAGCGCCACCTGTCGGAGCTTGTCTCCAATGGCACAGTCACGGCCAAGATTGATCGGCCGGCCAAGGTCATTGTTTTCCAGCTGAAGAAAAAGCCCATTGCCGTTCTCAACGACTGGAACAACGATATCAAGTGCGTGCAGACTTTTTATAGACTGATGGGCCATTCCCGGGGCGGCTTGTCCTCTCTCCCTCCCACTCGACATTTCAACTGCATTTCCCATGGCCAGAAGTCCTCACCACCTGTTGGCTGCCCCATTCGCATTTTCACAGGACACTCATGAATTTGGTGGACAAGGCGACACACCTGATGAACCGGGAGCGCATGGTCCACAAAGCCGAGTAAGAAGAAAGATCAAGGCATTGATCGTCGTGACGTGGACGAACAACCATCTCAGTCGTCCACGGTGTCTGAACGTGTGCCCTCCTCTTTCTCCATCTCTGTCTCTGTCTCTCTCTCCTCTGTCCTTTTACCGCTTGAGCGGCTTGTGAAGCAGTTTGGCCGTGAACGGCACGAATTGCAGCCAACGAAACCAGTCAACGTGTTTTGTCAGAAAACCAAGCGTCAGACAGACACACACACACATCGCACGTCTGTCAGTGTCAACCCGACCCTCTCAAACCTTTGGGATGCTACAAGGTTCCTCTTTCAATTTCCACATTGCATACCAAATCTCTTCCGCACCCTTGACTTTCCACAGGATAGAATCATCTGACAACTTATCCTCTCTTCATCCCAATCCCCATTCCACCCTTTTCTCTCAAAACTCTCATTCAATTCTTCCCTCTCTCTGAGCCAACTGAGAGAGAGAGTCAGAGTGATGGCGTTGTTGGCAGGTGAGTGCAAATGGCAGCGCCGGTGTGACGGATGGATGGCACTTGAATCGTTGTAGTGCCCCGATGTGTGGTCGTGCACATGATGGCTTGACGTGGACACGAAGCAAAGCTTTGACTTCCTTGCCTCCACATGCATGGACACACACCTTTCTTCCATTCCTTTGCACCTGTCCACCCGCTTCCTGCGCCCTGACGGTTTTTTTAACGGTCACACGCTTACACGCACGCACACACGAGCACGCGCGCGCTCGGACGTGTATGAGGCACTGCTGGCCAGTGACTGGTGTTGTGTGGGGCGTGAGGCCGGTCGTGTCACTGGCTCGACTGTGGGAGAGCCCGGGCGGGGTGACTTGTTCCACCGCTTGCTTATGATGATGATTCTATTCCCGCTGTACACACTACAACACACACCACATGCACACACGGAGTCACGTTTACAACTGCATGCGGATTGAAGCGCCGACCGCTTGCTTGTGCTCATCTCCATCCCATTTCTTGCAACCTGGACCACTTAAATCCACCCATGAATGCAGAGGTTCGCTCCTTGTGGGAGGTACCGGCCATTGCCTACATCTGCCAGGTGGTGCGTCTGGCCCTGGGCGAAAACAAGCCGAGCTCCTCCCGGACACTGCCCGACTTTACCATCGACCAGCTTGAAGAGGCCTTTATCAGTGATGACACGAGCCCACTCTTGATCAAGCTCCACCAAGCGCTCCTCCGTGGCCTCGTGGGCCCAGATACAGACGTGACGTCAGTTCCACCCATTCGACAACCCAAACGGCCCTCATTGTCCGTCTCACCCTCCCTCTTCTCCCGCCTCCCCCCTTGCCCCTCATCTCATAAACAGAGATGGCAACTGGGAAGCAATATTGCGCGATGAAATTGCAAATTATGCCCCAGAGGAGACTAATCCTCTTCTCGGTGCCACGTACCGGTACGATCTTTGGTCCTGTCCAATCCCCAATGCCTAGTGCACGAGCATTGCACGCACGCATGCACACACTCAACGTGCCTCTGCATCCTATGCTATCGGAGTACACAGAGACATGACCACGCGCACCAAGGTCATGCTGCTCAAGGAGCTCATCGAGTGGCGGATGCTTCACGGCCCAGATACCCGCCAAGGCGTGGACAAGGCTATTCAGGTGCCTCTTGCGCGTGTCACGGCGCCCGCTCCGACCACCCGGCTTGTTCACCGCCTCTCCCTCCTTTGGCCCTGGGTTTTTTGTTGCTGTTGTTTGTTTGTTTGTTTGTTTGTTTGTTTGTTTGTTTTCTATTAGGATTGTGGAACAGATAACCTCCGATTGACAAGTCTGGGCAAGGACAACGAAGGCTACGAATATTACTACTTTGTCGGAACCCGCCTCTACCGCGAACAGCCTCTCCGTGATGAAGTGCAGCTCGACCGCAAGAGCCCGCGCCGCCGCTCTCGTACCAAGCGCCCTAGCAAAACTCAAAAAGCACAAGGCCCTCCACCTCCAGCGACGGCTGCTGAGGGTGGCAACGCCCTACCCGTCTTGTTTGAGGGTGACTATGCGTGCGTTGATAAACCGCCCTTTGCACCACTGCTTGTCCTGATTATCGACCCATCCTGTCTCAAACTCAGCCTCCTCTCCCCACGCTCTGGTGGATTAGGCGCCCACCGTGGGAAGTCATCTGCCTCACGGCTGAGGACTGGGAGCAGCTCATTGCCACCCTTTGCAAGACAGCCAAAAAGGTCGGTGCGCCCATCTCTCGCCCCTGTTTGGCTGCGACGCAGGCCCTCGCTCACATTCTCGGCCACGGCTGGGGTGCGTTTGCAGAGTCAGAGTTTCGCATTAGGCGAGTTCATCAAAGAGGAATTTCTCGAAGATATTCAACAGCTCCAAGCCTCTGAGGTGAGCCAGCAGCTCGTCGCCGTTTTCTCAAGCCAGTGTCGCCCTGAAGATTGACTCGTCGCGACACCTGCTCATCCACTTGGGCGTCAACTGAAATGGTCGCAGACTCGGCGTCGCAAGCGCTTGGAAACCATCATGGCCGCCAAGATGGCTCCAACTCGTCGGTCAGCCCGCCAAGAGGCCCTGCACGTCATGGAGGAGCAGCGACGGGAGGAGGTACGGCGCTGTACCCACACCCAATGCCTTCCAGCTGCTGCGCCCGATGAATCATCCTCGTCACTTGCCAATGCCTGTGTAGGAGCAACTTCGCAAGGAGCAACTGCGTCAAGAGAAGCTCGAGCGCATTCGCGAGCAGCAGATCAAAGCTGAGGAAGCGCGGCAACAGGCCAAGTACGATGGGGGGCGCTTGTGTAGGTGGAATGACCGTATTGGACGCTCACCTCTTGCCCGGTCTTTGGCGGCATAGGATGGCGCGGTTATCGGAGCGCGTAGCCGAACGACAGGCCCTCATTGAGTCTGGTCGTGCCTCGGGCCTCATCGAGCCGACAGCCGTGCCCTACGACCTGTCCAATGTGGATGACTGGCGCAAGGACGTTCAAGGCATCATGGAGCGCCTGCAGGCACACCGCGATGCATGGCCGTTCTCTCAACCGGTGGATGCGGCAGAGGTGCCATATTACAATGAGGTGGTGCGCTACCCCATGGACCTGACCAACATTGCTGAACAACTGGAAGCCGATGTCATCCCCAACGTGGATGAGTTTGCCGCCGAGGTCTTCTTGATGCTAGACAACTGCAAAATTTTCAACGATGCCGAGACGGTGTTCCACAAGTCTGCCGATGTCTTGCAGGTTGGCTGCTTGTCCCTGAATCCCTCATCGATCAATGGCTTGACTTCCTTTGATCCCATTGAGCCGTCAGCTTGCGACGTTGGTTGTTGACTTTGTGTGGGTGTGGACAATGCTAGACATATTTCCTCAAGCGCATGACCCGCACTTTTCCGGGCTGGGACTCGACCTATGCCAAGGGCCTTGCAGCAACGCAAGCCGCCTCGTGGGATGAATACAACAAGAACATGGCAGCAGAGGTATGATTTGCCGACAGTCCTAGCACGACGCCAACAGCATCCTTGATCGACCTCATGCCTGCCCCCCTATCCCTGCTCTGCATCTTGCAGGAAGAGGAGCGAGAGCGTAAGAAACAGGCTCGGGCAGAACGCAAGGCGGCCAAACAGGCTGCCAAGGAGGCTGCTGAAGCTGAAGAGCGCCGGCGTGCACAGGAGGAGCAACAGCAACGCGAAGCCCAGGCGGCCGCCGAGGAGCGCCGGAAACAGATTGCGGCCCTGCAGGCTCAACTACAGCAGGATCGCGCACAGCAAGCCGCTGGATGGCAGGCTCAAACTCAGACGCCCGTGCAGACCATAATGCGGCCCGCAGCCTCTCACACGCAGGCGGGCAACCCCGTTTCCGTTGCTCAGCCGGCCGCCAACGGTGCTCCGCCCGCCAAGCGCGAAGCCTTGTCCCGCCCTGCGGTGCGCCACCACATTCCCTGCATTCCCTGCACGCCCTGCCTCCAGCCACTTTCAGCTTTTGAAGCTTGCTTGCACACTCATACGCGCGCTGCGTTATGCCGCCGACGTTGCAGATTCCCCAGACTAGCGCGGTGGCCAATCACGTCAACGGTGGTTCCCAGATTCCAACAGCCGGCATGCATTTGAACCAAGCCCCAGTCCAGTCGCTGCAGCAGCAACAGTATCAACGACAGCAGCAGCAATTTCAGCAGCTGCACGAGCAACAGCAACGCCTGGCCACCCTGGCTCAGACTGCGCAAGCCGCACCCTCACTGACGCACCCGACCATTGCCACTGCTGGTCTGTCGACACCATTGTCTGGCACATCTGCTGTGGTCAATAATGCCCCCCACCCCCAACCACAGCAACAGAAAACCTCAGCACCGCTCCCGCCACCAGGGCAACCGACCACAGTCCCTCCCTCCCTGCCACAAGCCACGACTAATGGCAACTCAGGGCAAGCCCCTTCTACGTCATTGCCCAGCCATGCCACAGCAACAAATTAGTGTGTCTGGCAAAGCGTTTGCGCAGTTCGAGTCAGACCGTGTGCGCGCTATAGGAGAATTGTGCGCACGCCTAGTTTTTGTTTGGTTTTTGTTTTTGGAGGTTGATGATTCACATGAAATTGACCATTTACGCGTCCGAAGCGGTTGCCTCCTTATCGTCTCGGGCTCGATTGAGGGATCCTGACGACAGCAAGAATGGGTTGCACCAAATACAGTGAAGACCTGCAAGGTACCATTACGCGATTTGCTTTGGCATGTGCATTGTGGTAAGAAATTCTTGAGCGTCCTTGATCTGGCCGTTCTTTTGATCATCAGTCCAGCCCAGCTCCTATGAGAGAACAGACACGCACATACAATTGCCGCAACTCAACGTCAGTTTGATCGAGCTGACAGAACTTGATGCCGCCCAAAAACACACGAGCATGACAAGTAAGCCACACCTTCGACATGATGTCAGCCACACGGTCGATGGCGGCCACGCAAGCGTCGTGGTCCAAAAACGCCAGCCGTGTGCGGCGGGCCACAACATCCTATGCAAATCATTGGTCCGACATGCCGGGATGTGAGGTATGAGCACATGTAAGCCGCGGTGCATGATGGTGCGTGGCAAAAGGGCCGATGGCGAACCGTGACCGTGCGCGCTTGCTCGTGTCGTGTGGCGTAAGTGACGTCATTGTCCGTGTAAGGGAAGCTCGGAGTTAGGCGACTGCAGCACAAAAACAGGTTTGCTGGGTGAGAAGACCCATCATTTGTCCAAGATACGATGCGGGATGACCCATCATTTATACCTTGTCGCAGACTCTGGCGCGCACTCAATGACATGATAAGCTCGATCGCCGTAGCGATGGGCCAAATGCGAAGCAATCTACAAGCGCAGACGCAGTTGTTATACACAAAACAGACTTGAGCCTTGGCAGCATAGGGGGGGGGGGGGGGAGGAAGGGAGGGCCATTCGAGGCTGGAGGCCATACGTCTTGCGGCAAATGAAACTTTTGCATCAGAACAATGGGCAGAGAGGGCGCGTAGCCATCTCCACCGTAAAGCATCTAATAGTGTTTTGAAAGAGGGTCATGTTTGATCAAGTGAGTAAAAAGGACCATGCATTGTTGTGCTGTTAAGAGATGCCACGTTGCCTCGCTGCCTTGACTGCATACATGGACTTGCACGCGAAGCCCCATGGTCACATACCGTGTTGCAGGTACTGCTGGGCTTGGGGGCCACAACGTGCTTGTGCGCTTTGAGTGTTTCGTCCATGGTATCCTCGGCCATTTGGCGGTATGTGGTCCACTTGCCACCAGCAATCGTCACCAGGCCAGAAGGAGCAATATCTACAAAATGAGTGCGGGGAATGTCCTTTGTGCCCTTGGCGCGCGGGTTGCTGCACCAATGCCAAACAGACACCCCGCGTATGAAATTCAAACATGGCCGCATGATGAGCCGACCGACAGCTCGAAAATCGAGCAAAAAGTCGTTGGTTTGGCTGTCTCACCGAACAAGTGGGCGAATGCCGGTCCAGGCTGCGAGCACATCCTCATCACCGAGCTGAGCGAGCCACCAACAGTTCCCGGCAATAAAACCGCCGTAATAGTGAGTGGGCAGATCCGGCTTGAAAGTGTGTGTGTGTGCGCGCGCGCGCATTTGTGCGTGTATGCGTGTGTGTAGATGGTGAATGTACAAAGCGCTTTGAAGAATTAGCGAGCAATGACCTTGATATCGGGCGAAAGTTGAGACCGCAATTCACGCAGAACAAAGTCGACATCGGGCTAAGTTATTGCGCGGCACAGCAGGTAAAACCACACAAATCGGCACTGTGAAACTCACAAGCAGCTGAATCACAGCAGGGTTTGTGCAGAAGCCCGACACGCTTTGCCAGGCAGCACTTAAGCACTCAAAGCTTGGGAAAGGAAGATTTCAAAAAAAGCTTCCAGGGGTCAGGCTGAGGCGAACACACCTGGTTGGGAGAGGGACGATCAGTGACGGACACGGCACTGTCGGTGGTACCCGCCACAACGCGACCCTGCCAAGGAAGGAAGAAAAGCACACGACCATCGCTGGTACTGGC
>NW_001865075.1:177661-181750 GCF_000002865.3 Monosiga brevicollis MX1
CTTCATCCTTGGTGATGTTGTTGACCTGTCACGCAACGAGGGCCAATCCAAAACTTGATGAGAGCACACAGGCACAACGTTAGGGGTCTTTTCGGCTGCCCAGTGGTACTGACTGCAACGTGGTTGATGGTAAGGGCACCACGCTCAGCAGCCGTCATGGCCACGGCCAGCGTCATAGCTGCATCGTCGTGTTGGCCTGTGCATGGTGGCATGATCCGCACGAAGATGAGACAGAACGTCGAGACCTCGAGAGGATTGGAAGCTAGCAGAATGATTTCGGAATGCCTTGAGCGGCGATTGGCGCGCACAAACCGTCATGGTAGATCAGACTGGCTTTCAGACCATCGGCATTGATTTGAGGAAAGGCATCGATCGTTTCTCGTCGGTTGAACAGCTTGGTGCCCGACACGCCTGGAAAATAAATGCACCGATGCCAGTATCAACAAATCATTGGCGACAATCAAGAAAAGTGGAAATGGCCTTCTCTCTGTGATTGACAAACGCTGAGGCATATATGCATGGATTGCGGCTCATACCAGGGTCTGTTGGGCGACGAAAGTACCAGGCCAGGAGGTCGTACATCTTGAGACCGACGTACATGTAAGGCACCTCCCACCACCTGAATAGACAGCAGGCGGGATGCGAAGGGGGTAAAGGCGCGGGTGAGTCGTGCGCAAGGGGCCAAATGAAGGGGTATTCAGACGAGCGAGAGCAGAAGACGCACTTGTAGAGGGCCACCATGATGGGAAGCTCGTCGGCCACATGAGGTGCGATGCGAAGGAGTGTTTCACGCTCACGGAGAGCTTCCACAACCAGATCAAGCTAAAGGAAAAAGGTGGACAGGGCGCGCCAGGTGAATGTGCTGAGCGAGCAAGGGAGGTCAGGTGATGCAAACAAGAGGAGGAAAGTCGAGAACGGCCAAAAAGGGAAAGCCAAGGGAAGGACAGCTGAGGGAAGGAGCAACGCAAATGGGCAACGCAAATGGGTCCATTTGTATACAATCAAAAGAGGACTAGCGGTAGGTGCTGAGACGAGACGACGGGATGAGGGCTCGGTGGATCAAAAGGACTTGAAATCACCTGTTCACGGTCCAGTTCTTTGAAGGCCTTTTCCAGATAGCGAACACCGCCATGAATCAGCTTGGTGCTTCGGCTGGAAGTGCCGGCGGCATAATCCTCACGCTCCAGGAGCGCCACCTTCAAACCTATGTTTAGCCAGGCATGGCAGCGGCGTATAAAAGTGAGGTCATTGACTCGGCTGCGGTAGCGGGCACCCACCGGCAATCAGCATGGCGCTTGGCCGCTGCACACACATTCACACACACACACACACACGTGTCACGAGACCATAGGGAATATCATGGGTGACTTCCATAAAGGAGCCATGCGCAAAAGACCCATTCGAACCCCTTTACACTGCTTACAAACCACATAAAAGAAGGAAAGCATTGAAACAAGAAAAAATAAAAAATCGAAAATCGAAACGAAAAAAAATCACACAAGATGATGGGAAGTGGAAAACGAAGAAGAAGAAGATGAAGTGAACGCAACAACACCAACAACACAGGGGAACGAAAGGGCGGCCCGCGGGGCAAGGGACGCAAGGCAGTGACTTGTGGGAGCGAGAGACCGAGCGACGGCCAGACATAGGGAGCCAAAAGATGCAAGGGACAGAGATAAAGAGAGGGATGCGAAAGCACAACAAACAACAGGTGCAAAAGAGACACGCGAGAGAGAGAGAAGGCGCTCAAGACGAACCGCGTGTGGTGGCATCGAGGGCGACGCCTAATGACCAGAGGGGTCAGTCGACAGGGCCAGTCGAATAGAGCGACAACGTGGGATGCAAGCAGAGCCAGGATGATGCGCAGAGGGTGGTGGCACAGTGACAGGAGGTGAGGAACGAAGGGCATGTGCGAGCGAGCGACAAAACGGAGCATGAGGGAAAAGGACGAGAGGATGTCAGTCGGCAGAGGAACTGAACGCTCGTACCACAGCCGGTGGCACCACCACCAATGACCACAACATCAAACTCCTCCGTGTCTAGCTGCTCCAGCTATACCAAAGTTCCAGACAGAAATTTACAAACAAGGTTCACAGCACACGTGCCCGATTAAAGGATGAGAGGAGGAGACATGGGTCAGCCTTAGAAGATCGATGATCGTCCCCTGGCTGCAGCTTTGACTCAACAGGCGCCCGGTTATCAAAAGCAACGAGCATGATGCATCTGCACCCATCACAGGCCCGCAGCGGTCCACAAAAAGGTCCAGCGGGCCCACCGCCGTGTGGCAAAATCAGGTGCGGTCACACGAACCTGTTGCTCGCGGCTGGGCAGCTTGGGCAGCGGGCCAATGCTCACACGCCGCACAGGCTCTTGCGGACGCGTCGTGGCATACACCGCACCAGCAGCGGCCACTGCCGTCGCCCCGATCAGCCTTAACCGTCCAAACACCATCCTGCTCCGTCTCTTTTTTTTTTTTTTGGGGGGGGGGGGGGGGGGGGGGTCTCAACGAAGAGAGAGAAAATGAATTTTTTTGATTTTTTTTTAATCTTTTTTCCCCTTTTTCTCCTTTGGTCGGTGCTGCAACACTCTCAGAACTTGACCCCCGCCGTCCCGCCGTATGGCATCAGATAAATAGGATAGATCGTGTGAATTTAGGGTACCAGGGTCATCAAGATACTGATACGCGGGTAATAAGAATGCAAAATGAGAAATCAACCAGGCTATGGCCTGATTGGGCGCGCCATTCGATTCGACTCAGTCGAGCAGCATCTTGGAAAACACATAGCTTGAACCATGGAGTTAACCAAGTCAAAAAAGAGGGGCGGGCGTGATGTGAGGGCACAAGCACGGAAACACAAGCAATGTAGCCGAAACGCGCTGAAACTCACCGATATTTGCCGGTAAAGCTGGAAAAGTGAACCCGCACGGGGAAGGATAAACCCACGAGCGAGAACAACCAGTAGACACTGTGATTGCCCGAGCAGGGCATCTCGGCCGTCTCTCGAACACAAAGACAGCGAGAAATCCAACCCGCCACCGTCTTGGGCTCGTGGAAATCGTAGTGAATATCCCTGACACAGGCCGTCACAGCGGTAGTGTGACAAATGAAATCCTCAAACAGCCAATCCCAACAGCCAGTCCTCAACAGCCAGCCGCATGTCATTCAACCATGCCCACCTGTGATTGCTTCGGATAAAGTGATTCTTGGTGGCATTGTAACGTTGCAGGGCCTGTGGCTGAAAATTGACGTTGAGACTCATATGGACCTGCGTGAGATCGTAGCTGCGCGCCGGGTGGAGTCGATATGCAGGTATGCACCCCCAAAGGATCATGATGAGGAAAAAATGCCTTGAGCAGTGCTGGAGACAAGCGGATGGTACGCTACACCCACCTGGTATTGACAAAGTCACAGCTTGTATCTTGCCAGCGTCCAATGGCGTACGTCATGCTGGCAAAGTGGGTATTGACACGCTCTACTCAAGCAAAGATCAATATCGCGCATGCGTGTGTGAGAACAAGCCAGATGCCTTAGCAAAGCCAGTTTTCCACGTCAAAGATCGGACATACGGCGCTCCGTGTAGGTCTCTCGTTGGCCTTGTGAGTTGGTACGCGATTTTGTAACGGTCCGATAATGATAGTTCTAGGCCGTCCCAGCCAGAGTGCAGCCACATTAGCGGGGATGCTTGATGGCAAGAAGCTGGCCGCAAGCAGCAAGCAACGCCCAATCGATGTATCTATGCTTGAGCACGCGGCCTTACTTGAATGGAAAATTGAATCGTGGGCGGTGTGCGATGCGTGCGGGCGACGTGTGCTTGGACAGCAGCAGGCGTCAGCTTGTTCCGCACGTAGGAACCGTGGTTGGAGCATCCGACCTCAATCAAGTAGATGATGTAGGTGACGGCCACAATGGCCCAGAACCAGGGCTGGCGCACATCTCCGAGGCCAGGAGCACCTGCCTCCGCCGCGATTTTCAAAATCAGCATGCTCCAAAAGAGCAAGGAAAAAAACAAGCACAAGCGGTGTGGATTGCGCTTGTACCCCTCCCAGCAGCCGAGATCATCCGCATAAGCAGGTGGCAGCTCGTTGGGA
>NW_001865075.1:182268-191760 GCF_000002865.3 Monosiga brevicollis MX1
TGTGTGTGTGTGTGTGTGTGTGTGTGTGTGTGTGTGTGTGTGTGTGTGTGTGTGTGTGTGTGTGTGTGTGTGTGTGTGTGTGTGTGTGTGTGTGTGTGTGTGTGTGTGTGTGTGTGTGTGTGTGTGTGTGTGTGTGTGTGTGTGTGTGTGAAAGGAAAACCGTTACGAGTCTGGATTGTCAGTTAGAGGCCCGGCTGGCTGGGGCCAAAGCGGCGCACGGCGCCATCAAGGCAGGCTGTGAGAAGGCTGGGTTCGCGCGGGCTAAAGGCTACATCAGCTACCACGTCGGTGTGTCCACCAAGTCGTTGGACCACGGCATCAGACCTGCGCGCCTCATTCAGTTTAACATGAGGGTGACCAGTGACCAGCCAAATTACGTGCGCACTGTTTACCCCCGCCTCGCCCGTTGAAGCAATACCCTTCTTCGAGCAACGTACCGTATGTCATAAATGTACGCGCAGCGGTCCTCAGAACCAGCTGCTAGATACATGCCATCTGGGCGCCAGGCAAAGCCCGTTGGGTGTGCCCGACTCACGTGGCTAGTAAATCGCCGCACGCACCGATCCGTTCGCAAGTCCCACAAGGCAATGCCATCCAGCACACTGGCCGTGGCAAATAGGTTGTATGCATCTGGAAGGGCAGATAGTGGAAGTGAGCGGCACATAGCAGACTAGAAAGCAGGTCCTAGCAAAGGGCCATGTATGCAGACATTCCCCTTACGACTGACCTGGCGACTGCGTGGTAAAAGAGGACCCCTCATTCAGGACGATGCGATGTGGCGCTTTGGCGTTGGCCTGGGTGTACACACGGGCCGTACATGCCTTGTTCATGTCAAACACAGTCAGGCTCCGGTCCGTACCCGCCGCAAAGACCAGGTGGCTATGAAAGCTATTGATGGCTGCCGCCGCTGTCAATGCCTGTGTTCCGGTTTGACTTTGATCAGCACAATCGCAGACCAGACGAGAGTCGTCGCTCACGTGATAGGCCAACGCACCTGAGCAGTCGGGGCTGCAAGCTCCACCACAGCCTGATAACGACTCTTGTTGGCATAGCGCTTCAAATCGTCCACTACGGCGTGCCGTGCACCTCCGACTTGATGAGCCACGATAATAAGCACATTACACGACTGCAAACACAGCAAAAGTCCCCGCCTACCTTTGGGATCAATGTAGTACTTGAACAGTGTCACGACGTTGCCGTGAGCGGCCAACAGAAACTTGTCCATGTAGTAAAACTGCAGGTGTCGAAAGTTCTGGCGTGATGGACAGCAAGCACACCAGAGCCGAATGCAGGCGGGTGAGCTCCAGCATCATCCAACTACAAAAAAAAAGGGGGGGGGAGCGGCGACCCAGCAGCTCTGGCACCTTGAAATTGAGGTTTGGGCGAGCGTGTTCCCGGGGTGTCTTGAAGTTGTGCACCGCTGTCTGCAGCGTCAGAGGACATTGCGTCTGCAACCACGGTACAAAGTATCAGCACACATGCCGTGCATGCATCGTCACTCGGGTGCTTGTCAACCAGGTCAGATTGAACTGCTGATCAAACCTGGGCATTAAAGAGACGACCCGTGTTGTCTGTGGCCGCAGTTAAAAAGTACGAGCCATCCAAACTCCAGCTCATAGAAACAACCTAGATTTCCATCAAGGATGGTGAGAGCGATCCAAGCCAGAAATCAAGTATGGCTACAACTCCAACGATACTTTGCCCTCTGCTCTCGGACATCCTCTCAAAATAAAAGTAAAGATATTATCTCCCCCTTATTCAACGGTTATCGACCCACGCCGATCGCACAAGGATGACGCTACCTGGCCGTTGTGACCAAGAAAGATGCGAGGTTCGCGACCACGCCCCAGCGGACTGCGAAAGGCACGGACGGCATAATCCGATACGGCCGCAGCAAAATGTGCACCGTCAACGGAGAAGGCAAGGCGGCTTACGCCGTGTGGCTGCTCAGGAGGAAGAGGTAGAGGTGAGGTCGCGTGTTCAGAGCAACGCTGGGTGCGCCAATGGGACATTTGAGAGCCCAATGCTTGCAGCAAATGACGCACCGCAGCCTTGGGAACGACGGGCAGTGAGTCCAAGAGACCCGTGGGCGGCTCGCTTTGGGATGGATAAACTGCGGCGGGGCCATTGGGACCGGCACTGCCCAAGGGTCGCTTGGTGAAGGTGGCACTGGCCAGCTCACGCTGGCTGCGGGCCACATCAACAGGAAATGACCCCGACTGTGCCAATCAAACATGAATGGGCAGGCATGGGACGGGCGCACAAATGGTGAGCAAGAAAGGTGCGTTTTTTTGCCTGCAGCAATGACTTCGGAGGGCACTTGACTCACCCTCTTGGGCCGCGTTTGGGGCACAAACATCTTGCGCGGTGCCTCAGAGCCGTACCCTACCCAAACGTCAAAGATTTTCAAGTATGGCAGCGTTAAACCGGCATGAACATGACGAGCCTTCCCTGGTTGGGTGACAGCGAGCACGAAAGACAGACCTGAAGACTTGATGCCGTGACCAAAGGTGAGCGGCTGATCCCGGATGCCGCCTCGTCCCTGGCCTCGAGCACGGCCTCGACTGGTGCTAGCTGGACCGCGCTTGGCACGTCGGCCCGACTCAACAGCTTTGGCCTGAGGAAGGTACCAGCTCCATGAGGTACAACCACTTAGGTCACGCCCCGAGCCCAAAGCCCTGGCCCTACCTTGGGCTGCATGGAGGCCCGGAGAGGCGAATCAGCCGCCAGCTCGCCCCGGGCCATCATGGCCAAACTTGTTATTCTATTGTCGCCAGCCAGACCTGTGCCATTTGTACCCCTGCCATTGCTCTGGGCGCCGGCGCCAGACGAACCGGTGCCTTTTAACTCTGCGTCGCAGGTCAGTTGGACAACGGACACCTCACGTGCAAAGGCAGCCCCAAACACAGCAGGTATGGACTCGAGACCAGATTCAACAGGAGCCAAGGCAGCAGCAGCCAGGCACGCAGGAAGATCGGGATTCAAGTCGGGCCACCGCACAACCACATCCATGGTCAAGGCATCAAGATTCAGCACGGCCATGAGCGAGGGCAAGCAAAGAAGAAGAAGATCCTGCTGATGGATGCCGGGGTCGCTTTGGTGGTCCAGTGTCAGTCCACCAATGTCGCGCAAAAAGGCGGCTGCCAGCGAGTCGGTCTGTGCGTCCACCCCCGCAGCGTTTGGTGTCGCGCCCGTGTCTCGTGTCCACGGAACAACGCTCATGGCCAACACTTGCAAATCATCATCGGCCAGCGTCAGACCACCAGCACCGTTGTCAAAGTCTGCGGCGGTGTTTGCAGCGGGGCCCACCGAGCCGGACTTCCACTTGGGGAGGACGGAGGCACGAGTAGCGGTGCTCAATTGACTCTGGGCCATGCTTTGTGCTTGGCGCTCCCGTGCCAGGCGCTGAGCCTCGTGGCGCTGGACATGTTGACGGACGTCCAGGTCACCCGTGGAGCGCAGGCCGCTCCCATCAGCACCGTTGAAAAAGAACAATCGACCGCAGCAATCCGCGGCAACAAGGCTCTGGGTAGACGGGCGGAGCGCCAGGCTAGCCAGTGGGGCAGAGGACACGATGCTGGTTTGATGGACGAGGGTCGCCAAGCGCACATCCCATAGGGCCAAGCGCCGCTCCTCGCCACAGGTGACGAGAAGATCGCTGCACCAGGACAAGAAGACGGCGGCAAAGACGCCAGCTCCGTGCTCCAAGACGCAGGCCAACTCGGCGGGACCAGAGGGGGCTACGCGAAAGACGTATGCTTCACGACCAGCACACACGACGAGAGCCTCACCAGCCACATTAAAGGCCAGCCACTCGGGCGCACCAAGATCGTCTGCCACACGCACACAACCCCCCGTCTGAAGATTCCACAGCAAAACGGTCCGGTCCGATGCAGTGGCCACTAGGAGCGGCGTGCGCGCCCGCGGGGGCTCACAAAAGGCAGCCGCGCGCACTGGAGCGGCATGTCCCGTGAGCAGCGCATGCTGCGTGCCCTCTGCATCGCGCACCACAGCATCCTCACCATCATGAGGGCTTGGCAGACAGGTCCAGCCCGACGCAGCAATGGCCAATTGCACATGCGCCACAGACCGTGCCGTCCGCTCTTGCCCTCGCACCGCGACCTGGAGCTGCATGGCGCGGGCACCGCGACGAAACACTCAACCTTGGCAACCGCTTGACGACACGCGCAGCAACACCGACCTCACCCCAAAGCCCCCATCCAAGTGAGTCCAACCTCAACCAATACCCCACCCATCCCTCCTTACACCTCAACCCAGACCCTCCCGACTGCCCGAGGAGCCACCACAACAACCCCCTGGGAGATCGAGGGAGACAGACACGAGTGAGAGCGAGAGAGAGAGAGATTGAGAGAGAGAGAGATGATGATGATGATGAAAAATTCGTAACGTCTCTTTTGCGCTGGATCTCAATCTCTCTCAATCTCTCTCAATCTCTCTCAATCTCTCTCAATCTCTCTCAATCTCTCTCAATCTCTCTCAATCTCTCTCAATCTCTCTCAATCTCTCTCAATCTCTCTCAATCTCTCTCAATCTCTCTCAATCTCTCTCAATCTCTCTCAATCTCTCTCAATCTCTCTCAATCTCTCTCAATCTCTCTCAATCTCTCTCAATCTCCCTCTCAATCTCCCTCTCAATCTCTCAATCTCCCCCTCAATCTCTCAATCTCTGCTCTCAAACTCTCTCTTTTGCTCTCAAACTTTTTCTCTTCCTCTTTTTGTCGGTCAGTTGACGTGCCTTGTGCATCTCTGTGCCTCTTGTGCACCTCTGTGCCTCTTGTGCATCTCTGTGCCTCTTGTGCACCTCTGTGTATTTCCCATGCGTCGCTGTGTTGAAAGGTCTCTGTTGGCCGAACCCTGTGTCCCTGTGTTTTCATGTTTGAGCTTCCGATCCTTCACATCTCAACCTCTGACGCCACGTAACGGTTGAACGGCTTGTTGTTGAAGTCGGTGGAGAAGTTGAACATATATAACGTTTTATCGTTAATACATTAACAACATTTTTGAAGTTGTTGTTGTTGTTAGTGTAGGTCTTGTAGAACGCGTACTGTCTCTCGCATTTTTTTTCTTCCTCGTGTCGCACTCGGTCGCTGCCCTCGTCTGGCGTCCCGGTTTGGTTGCTCGCGGCTCGTCGGTGTTACAGTGAGGCAGATTCATTTTGCATGCGCGTGTCATTTTCTACAGCACATCGAGCAAGAAACAGCTTGAAGTGAGTGCCGATTCGACGGTTGTCGCTGCCACACGCCACACAGTTACAAGCAGTGATCTCACTTGACGCTTCGGCAGGTGATACCCTGTGCTGACTAAGCCCCTTGGCTTTTCGAGCGGCGGAGAACGGTGCGTTGTTTACCCTCTTGGAGATCGGAAAAGGCGAAGCCCCAACGCCAGAGCCCGCTACCATTTCCCAGAACACACACACACACACACACACACACACACACACACACACCTTGCCAGCAGTTGGAGCCAGTCCGCCGAATAAAGTTGTCAGACGGTTTGTATTTGGAGGGGTCTCATGAAGTTAATGGTGAATAGGGAACGCGAATAATAACCGTTATCATGAGCGGTGATGGATGGCAGCTGTGGAGGGCATGTAATTCATCAGATCCACAAGCGGCGCTGGATCTGTTAAGCAGTTGGGACGCGCAACGTATTCAAGATGCTGTCACCTATAAATCGGTACGTATGTTATCGTAGAAACCAACGATTGCGTTCAAGCCTTGATGTATCCTAACTTTGGTAATTGGTGTGGTAAATCACCTGGCAGGATGTAAGTACCGCGTCGGATGCAGAGGGTGTCTGTCTCCTTCGATCTGCGTGTGTGTATGTTGGAACAGGGGACTCCGCTCATCCTGATGATGTGCTGAAACGCTGGGACATGGTGTGATGTTCCGTTGGCTACGCTTCGTCGATTTGACATGGGCCGGGGCTGTATGTATGTCGGGTGTGTGATGGATCACCTGGCAGCGGGTAAGTACTGCGTCGGATGCAGAGGGTGTCTGTCTCCTTCGATCTGCGTGTGTGTATGTTGGATGTGATGTTGCACAGGGGACTCAGCTCATGCTGATGATGTGCTGAAACGCTGGGACATGGTGTGATGTTCCGTTGGCTACGCTTCGTCGATTTGACATGGGCCGGGGCTGTATGTTCGGGTGTGTGATGGATCAACTGGCAGATGGTAAGTACTGCGTCGGATGCAGAGGGTGTCTGTCTCCTTCGATCTGCGTGTGTGTCTGTTGGATGTGATGTTGCACAGGGGACTCCGCTCATGCTGGTGATGTGCTGAAACGCTGGGACATGGTGTGATGTTCCGTTGGCTACGCTTCGTCGATTTGACATGGGCCGGGGCTGTATGTATGTCGGGTGTGTGATGGATCACCTGGCAGGCGGTAAGTACTGCGTCGGATGCAGAGGGTGTCTGTCTCCTTCGATCTGCGTGTGTGTCTGTTGGATGTGATGTTGCACAGGGGACTCCGCTCATGCTGATGATGTGCTGAAACGCTGGGACATGGTGTGATGTTCCGTTGGCTACGCTTCGTCGATTTGACATGGGCCGGGGCTGTATGTCGGGTGTGTGATGGATCAACTGGCAGATGGTAAGTACTGCGTCGGATGCAGAGGGTGTCTGTCTCCTTCGATCTGCGTGTGTGTCTGTTGGATGTGATGTTGCACAGGGGACTCCGCTCATGCTGGTGATGTGCTGAAACGCTGGGACATGGTGTGATGTTCCGTTGGCTACGCTTCGTCGATTTGACATGGGCCGGGGCTGTATGTATGTCGGGTGTGTGATGGATCACCTGGCAGATGGTAAGTACTGCGTCGGATGCAGAGGGTGTCTGTCTCCTTCGATCTGCGTGTGTGTATGTTGGATGTGATGTTGCACAGGGGACTCAGCTCATGCTGATGATGTGCTGAAACGCTGGGACATGGTGTGATGTTCCGTTGGCTACGCTTCGTCGATTTGACATGGGCCGGGGCTGTATGTATGTCGGGTGTGTGATGAATCAACTGGCAGATGGTAAGTACTGCGTCGGATGCAGAGGGTGTCTGTCTCCTTCGATCTGCGTGTGTGTATGTTGGATGTGATGTTGCACAGGGGACTCCGCTCATCCTGATGATGTGCTGAAACGCTGGGACATGGTGTGATGTTCCGTTGGCTACGCTTCGTCGATTTGACATGGGCCGGGGCTGTATGTATGTCGGGTGTGTGATGGATCAACTGGCAGGTGGTAAGTACTGCGTCGGATGCAGAGGGTGTCTGTCTCCTTCGATCTGCGTGTGTGTCTGTCGGATGTGATGATGAACAGGGGACACCTCTCATCCTGGTGGTTTGCTGATGTGCTGGGACATGGTGTGATGCTCCATGGCCTACGCTTCGTCGATTTGACATGGGCCGGGGCTGTATGTATGGCGTGTGTGTGATGAATCAACTTACAGGTTGTAAGTACCGCGTCGGCAGCAACAGGTCACTGTCTGTTTCGATTTGCGAGTGTGTCTGTTGGATGTGATGATGAACAGGGGACACGTCTCATGCTGGTGGTTTGCTGATGCGTTGGCTCGGACTGTTCATGACGTGCATGATGCTGAGCAATATAGAATGGATCTACGCCGCTGCACATGGCCTCTTTCCACGGACATTCTGATGTCATCGACGTCCTATTGGAGCATGGCGCAGACCTTGATGCCAAAAACACAGTTAGTTTTGCCTGTGTGACCAAACCCTTATTCTGCCTTTCCGCGCGGTGCCCACCGTCGTTCTTCGCATTGTGTTAAAAGTCGCTACTTTGAACCTCCACTGTTCTTTGTGTACCGTTTGAGCTTGAATCAACTGTTGTACACGTGCTCCTTTGCTTTTTTTCGGCGCCTCAAATTTTCATCGTTTTTTGTTCGATTGCTTTCGCCTCACCTTTTTTTTAAGGCTAAGTGGGCCTCTTTCACACACCGCCGTTGCTTGGCATTGCCCCCACATTGCCACCTCTATTTTTGACCAATTCATTGCACCTCTCATCTCTCCTTTCTTCTTATGGCTTGTTCGCCCCGTTTGGCAGGAAAACCAGACACCGCTCGACTTAGCACGCCAAAACGGCCATGGCGACAAGGTGGAACGCATATTTGCAGCTTACAAGGCTGCACAAAACGCACCCCCCCATTCAACTTCTACGCAAACTGCTCCTGCTACGCAGCTTGAGCCATCTTGGCCGCCAACGCTGCCTGACGACGTACCCACCTTGAAGGTGTGTCCAAATCACCTCGTACCAACGGCTTTTCTTCCCCCGCGGTCCAATCATCTTCATATTCGCACTCCTTTACTATTGCACTTTGGAACAGGCGACAGCCTCGGTGGTCATGGCAGTCGAAGCCTGGCTCCAGCCACTGCTGCCCACGAATGCCATCACCCACCCGTTTCCGCACCTCGACGCTTTTGTCACCAATGCCCAAAGCAACGCCGGCGTGCGAGTGTCTGCAAAAGTGATCAAACAGAGAATTGACGAAGCGCCAGTGGATTTGCCTCAGATGGATTGGGCGGCTTTTCAAACAATTGCAGCCAACGCCCTTGCCTCGCTTGACCAGGTGTTGAAAATAGCCGAGGCCCTCGCTGCCCGCATGAGCCAATCGGACCCAGAAGCCACCACTCTTAAAGCAGAGCTCATGGCAATGCACGATCTGACGTGCCAACCCGACCTGAAGCCGGCCTTTCATGAACTTTGCGAAGCACTCACACAATGCCCCGCTCCACCTGCCCCCAGCCCTTCGGCACCGAAAACCCCCCCGGCAAATCTCACAGCGGCCATTGACCGACTGGCTAGCCTTCAGAACGTGGGCTCGGAGCACTCACGTCTCCTGAGGACTAGCAACAACCAGATTGAGCGCCTCATACTCGATCTCATTGATGCCCTGGATACCCTGGCGGAAATGGGAATCAAGGATACGAGTAACCGCGTTCGAAGACTGCGACAACAAGCCAAGCGCCAGCCAATCGAACAGACACCTCCTCAGAGCTTGTCCGCAGCCTGGAAAAAACTCTGCCGGGCCCACGAGAAGCTCAGCCAATCCAATCAGAATGGTCTTGAGCCAGTTGCGCAGTGGCAACCACCTCCCGACTACGAGCATTACGCCTGGTATCAAGCGTTTGTGCATCACGAAACCCAATGCCTGGTGCAACAGCTACAAGACATGAACAACTGGCGAGAAAAGACGATGTCCGTGCTGTCTTCGTGTATGGATCTTGCAGACAATCTGGCTGAGAGCGTTGATGATCAAACTGTATCTGCGCATAAAGAGCTAGCCGAGTTGCACGAGCAGATCAAAGCAATTTCTTTCTTTCTCCAGGCTGCGCCCCCGGACATGCGATCTGGCCTTGGGGACAGATTGAACGAAATGAAAGCTCGACGCGACACCTTGCAAAGACAGCTTCAAGGCCCATCGGATGACGTGGCAAAGTTGGCACAACTGCTGCATCAACATTTTCCGCCCT
>NW_001865075.1:191810-241798 GCF_000002865.3 Monosiga brevicollis MX1
TGTGTGATGAATCAACTTGCAGGGAGTAAGTACCGCGCCAATGGCAATGGGTCACTGTCTGTTTCGATTTGCGAGTGTGTCTGTCGGATGTGATGATGAACAGGGGACACCTCTCATGCTGGTGGTTTGCTGATGTGTTGGGACGTGGTGTGATGCTCCATGGCCTACGCTTCGTCGATTTGACATGGGCCGGGGCTGTATGTATGGCGTGTGTGTGATGAATCAACTTGCAGAAAGTAAGTACCGCGTCAATAGCAATGGGTCACTGTCTGTTTCGATTTGCGAGTGTGTCTGTCGGATGTGATGATGAACAGGGGACACCTCTCATGCTGGTGGTTTGCTGATGTGCTGGGACATGGTGTGATGCTCCATGGCCTACGCTTCGTCGATTTGACATGGGCCGGGGCTGTATGTATGGCGTGTGTGTGATAAATCATCAACTTACAGGTTGTAAGTACCGCGTCGGCAGCAACAGGTCACTGTCTGTTTCGATTTGCGAGTGTGTCTGTCGGATGTGATGATGAACAGGGGACACCTCTCATGCTGGTGGTTTGCTGATGTGCTGGGACATGGTGTGATGCTCCATGGCCTACGCTTCGTCGATTTGACATGGGCCGGGGCTGTATGTATGGCGTGTGTGTGATAAATCATCAACTTACAGGTTGTAAGTACCGCGTCGGCAGCAACAGGTCACTGTCTGTTTCGATTTGCGAGTGTGTCTGTTGGATGTGATGATGAACAGGGGACACCTCTCATGCTGGTGGTTTGCTGATGTGCTGGGACTGTTCATGACGTGCATGATGCTGAGCAATATAGAATGGATCTACGCCGCTGTACGATGGCCTCTGTTCCACGGACATTCTGATGTCATCGACGTCCTATTGGAGCATGGCGCAGACCTTGATGCCAAAAACACAGTTAGTTTTGCCTGTGTGACCAAACCCTTATTCTGCCTTTCCGCGCGGTGCCCACCGTCGTTCTTCGCATTGTGTTAAAAGTCGCTACTTTGAACCTCCACTGTTCTTTGTGTACCGTTTGAGCTTGAATCAACTGTTGTACACGTGCTCCTTTGCTTTTTTTCGGCGCCTCAAATTTTCATCGTTTTTTGTTCGATTGCTTTCGCCTCACCTTTTTTTTAAGGCTAAGTGGGCCTCTTTCACACACCGCCGTTGCTTGGCATTGCCCCCACATTGCCACCTCTATTTTTGACCAATTCATTGCACCTCTCATCTCTCCTTTCTTCTTATGGCTTGTTCGCCCCGTTTGGCAGGAAAACCAGACACCGCTCGACTTAGCACGCCAAAACGGCCATGGCGACAAGGTGGAACGCATATTTGCAGCTTACAAGGCTGCACAAAACGCACCCCCCCATTCAACTTCTACGCAAACTGCTCCTGCTACGCAGCTTGAGCCATCTTGGCCGCCAACGCTGCCTGACGACGTACCCACCTTGAAGGTGTGTCCAAATCACCTCGTACCAACGGCTTTTCTTCCCCCGCGGTCCAATCATCTTCATATTCGCACTCCTTTACTATTGCACTTTGGAACAGGCGACAGCCTCGGTGGTCATGGCAGTCGAAGCCTGGCTCCAGCCACTGCTGCCCACGAATGCCATCACCCACCCGTTTCCGCACCTCGACGCTTTTGTCACCAATGCCCAAAGCAACGCCGGCGTGCGAGTGTCTGCAAAAGTGATCAAACAGAGAATTGACGAAGCGCCAGTGGATTTGCCTCAGATGGATTGGGCGGCTTTTCAAACAATTGCAGCCAACGCCCTTGCCTCGCTTGACCAGGTGTTGAAAATAGCCGAGGCCCTCGCTGCCCGCATGAGCCAATCGGACCCAGAAGCCACCACTCTTAAAGCAGAGCTCATGGCAATGCACGATCTGACGTGCCAACCCGACCTGAAGCCGGCCTTTCATGAACTTTGCGAAGCACTCACACAATGCCCCGCTCCACCTGCCCCCAGCCCTTCGGCACCGAAAACCCCCCCGGCAAATCTCACAGCGGCCATTGACCGACTGGCTAGCCTTCAGAACGTGGGCTCGGAGCACTCACGTCTCCTGAGGACTAGCAACAACCAGATTGAGCGCCTCATACTCGATCTCATTGATGCCCTGGATACCCTGGCGGAAATGGGAATCAAGGATACGAGTAACCGCGTTCGAAGACTGCGACAACAAGCCAAGCGCCAGCCAATCGAACAGACACCTCCTCAGAGCTTGTCCGCAGCCTGGAAAAAACTCTGCCGGGCCCACGAGAAGCTCAGCCAATCCAATCAGAATGGTCTTGAGCCAGTTGCGCAGTGGCAACCACCTCCCGACTACGAGCATTACGCCTGGTATCAAGCGTTTGTGCATCACGAAACCCAATGCCTGGTGCAACAGCTACAAGACATGAACAACTGGCGAGAAAAGACGATGTCCGTGCTGTCTTCGTGTATGGATCTTGCAGACAATCTGGCTGAGAGCGTTGATGATCAAACTGTATCTGCGCATAAAGAGCTAGCCGAGTTGCACGAGCAGATCAAAGCAATTTCTTTCTTTCTCCAGGCTGCGCCCCCGGACATGCGATCTGGCCTTGGGGACAGATTGAACGAAATGAAAGCTCGACGCGACACCTTGCAAAGACAGCTTCAAGGCCCATCGGATGACGTGGCAAAGTTGGCACAACTGCTGCATCAACATTTTCCGGCCCTCCTGGTATTTTTGTGCCCGGATCAGAGCATGTTGGGAGCGCATCTCCGTACCGTGCTTGGCCCCGATCTTCCGGTCAGCCTCATCTTGGAGGCCATGACCGAAGTGGACGGATCATTGACGCTCCTCAGCCTAGGCCAACTTGAGCTGATCTACATCCAAAACCACAAGGTGTACAAAGCCCGCGCACAGCTGCCAAATTGCCCTGAGCAAGAATTGGCCGTCAAAGAGTATGCGTTTGCTCGACAGCAGCAGGATCAGTTCCGTACTTTTCTTCGCGAGCTTCGCGCCATGCGTAAGCTACAACATGCGCACATCATTCCAGTCCTGGGCGCGCTTGTGGATGTGCGAGATGGGCATCCAAGTGCCTACCTGGTGCAGCCATGGTGTGCGCAGGGTGACCTGCAGCAGTGGTTGAGCAAGGTGACTCGCCATGTGGCCACCTCGGGCGTCATTAAAGGGCTGATGAACCAGCTGCGCACGGCCCTGGCCTTTATGCACAGCAAGGGCTTAGTGCACCGTGATGTCAAGCTGAGCAACGTCATGCTGGACGGCTCGGAGGATCACCCTAAAGTACGGCTGGGCGATTTTGACATTGCCAAGGCGGCGGCTGAAGCAACGTTGTTGCCTTGCACGGCCACTGCATCGTCGGGCACGGCAGGCTATGTCGCACCCGAGGTCCTCTTTGGCAGGGGTCGCGTGGGTGCGCGTCCAACACAGGATGCCTTTTCCTTTGGCTGCGTTCTCTACAATACCTACATGTTCCCACAGACAGTACCGCCAGCTAGCTTGCCCACGGACCAGCTGGTCGAAAAGAGCAATTGGGATCCAACAGCAACAACCACAGAAAATAAGGCCTGCAAGTTTTCGCATCTAGCTGCCGAGGTTGGTGTTGACTTTTGTGGCAGTGATGATAGCGCGATCGTTTGAGGCCGACGCTCATGCTTGCTTTTGGTGCAGATGTGCGATTCGACGAGCAGTCTATATCAGGAAACGCGTGGTTTGCTTTCCACGGATCCGATGCAACGTCCAAGTCTCCTGAGTGTTCAGGTAGTTGGAGACCAGCCCTCCACTGATGTGGGACCAGCCATTGAAGTACTGCAGAATGCACCCGAGCTCATATCCGAGGTGTGTCGTTCGTGCGCTTGCTGCGTTGGAGGTGGGACAAGCCGTTACCAACCTAGTGCCTTTTATGTTGCGCGTGACAATCAATGCAATTAGGTGGCTGAGCTCTTGAAGCAGCTGGGCGCCGACGGACGAGGTCCCAGAAACATGACTGTAAAACGGGTGGAGCGTGTGCACAATCCCGTACTGTGGGAGCGCTACCGCAGCAAGCGACGTGAGATGGCCGAGCGCACGGCAAACTACGAGCACTTTGCCCAACTCCAATCAGCTACGGTGGATGCGCTGCCAGGCCAACCAGCCTTGCTCCGAGATATGCCGTGCCAGGAGCGCCTGCTGCTCCATGGCATTGGCCCCGATCACGAGCTGCGTGATAAGATTGTGCGCCTGGGCCTCGACTATCGCTTTGCTGGCAGCAGTGCCGGTACTCTCTTTGGGCGGGGCATCTATCAAGCCGACCACCCCGGCAAGGTGGGCGGTCGTTTGGCAAATGCTCTATCTTGTCACAGCAAAATCTTATGAGTACACACCATGTTCATAGAGTCATCAATATGCCAAGCCATCTCGCCCTAATAAGGAGCGAACATTGATCATTACGCGGGCGTTATTGGGACGTGCGTGTGCCCATAAATCCCCCGATCCCAAAGCCTTGGATGCACCCCTTTTGCCCCATGCGCCCAATAACGAGCGGTGCGTGAGCCACAGTCGCGCTTGCATGTTATACCCCATTCCTGTCCTTTTCTTAACACGTGCATTCTTCTTTAGTTATGACTCGGTGATTGCCACGCCGGCTGGGCAGTATCGCGAGGTGATCATGTTTGACAATGCCCAAATCTACCCTGAACTGGTCGTGTACTACACGGCTTAGATTCTCTCGACAATCTGCGGTTCGGTCCTTGCCATGGCAATGTCTCCTTCGGGTGTTGCACTGCCTGCCGAGATAAGTATGCCAACATGTTTGACAATGCCCAAATCTACCCTGAACTGGTCGTGTACTACACGGCTTAGATTCTCTCGACAATCTGCGGTTCGGTCCTTGCCATGGCAATGTCTCCTTCGGGTGTTGCACTGCCTGCCGAGATAAGTATGCCAACATGTTTGACAATGCCCAAATCTACCCTGAACTGGTCGTGTACTACACGGCTTAGATTCTCTCGACAATCTGCGGTTCGGTCCTTGCCATGGCAATGTCTCCTTCGGGTGTTGCACTGCCTGCCGAGGCCACACCCAAGATAAGCATGCCAACCTTCCATTTTGTATTCAAGATGACCTTGGCGCCTGCCGCTGTGCCACTGTGCTTCGGTGCCTTTGTGCCGTGCCCAAATCTCTGTATCCCTCTGTCTACATGTGGTATTATTGTTCCTCTGTGTCTCTTGTCTTCGTTTCTCTCTCTTTCAATTCATTCATTTTGTTTCTCTCTATCTCGCTCTCAGTCATCTCTCTCTTAATTGTCAGCAAAATTATATTTGTATGTGTTTGCAGGGTAAAAATACAGCTCCAACGTATTTGCATTTGCGATCGACTTGACAACCAAGCGGCGCAGCATCGATCCGGTCGCAGGATCAGGGACGGGGTGGTGGTGGTGGTGGTGTTTGTGAGACGGGGCCCCCGAATTGGGGGGCGCATCGCACCGGGTGCACTGCTGCTAGGACCGTGCCAAGATGAAGGCCGAGGCGGCAGAGACCGCTTTGATGGCGGCGCAAGCGCGATTGCCCGTAGACCGCTTCGCCGCGCTGCGCTCGAGCCTCGATGCCCTCGTAGCGGCGCTGGCACAACAACAAGAGACTGAAGAGGCACAGCGCCGTAAAGCTGAGCAGTTGCATACGGACGTGCAGGTGAGCCCGGCATGACATGCTACCTGGGGCCTCACTGCCACCCCAGCTTCCTCTCCGCACTCGCCTCCTCCCTCTCATCTGGCCCGTGCATGCATCGTTCCTTGAAACAGAACCAACGCCAACGGCTGGCTCAGCACGATGGCAGCATCCTCCAAGAGGGGACCCCACAGATGGCGCTGCACCAAGAGCTTCTGACCGCCAGCAACGAGCTCACACTCGTTCATCGGAAGCTACAAGACCGCGAGGAAGCCATTGACCAGCTCAAGGAAGACCTGGCCAACGCCAAGTTTGACCTCGGCGTCTCCCTCGATAGTCGCGGTGACAGCGAGCGCATACAGCAGATTGAACAGCAGTCAACCGGCTTGCAGGCCGAGATTGATCGTGACACGTTACAGGCCTCGGAGTTGCAGGAAGAACTTGAGTCCTTGCGCGCCACCGTTCTTGCGAGTCGCGATCGAGAGGCCGCTGCCGCGGCTACTGTACAAAGCCTCCAAAACGATATGCAGGCAGCCAACGCGCTCCCCCAACGCATTGCAAATCAGGCTGGGCTCCTCGTTAACAACAAAAACCGTTGTGCCGCTGAACTTGAGCAACTCGAGCAAACGCTGCAAAATCGGAACCAAACCCTGGTTGATTTGCGCGACAACCTCGCCCGCGTGCAGCAGGATACCAGCGCGGTCGATGACGCCATTGAAGCCGCCATCGCCGATCGCCTGCGTCTCGAGCGACTCCAGCAACAACATGAACTTACGATTCAGAGCACTGAAGAAGCCAGTGTCGACCTAATTGGGCAACGTGCCCTGCTTGAAACCCAAATAGATTCTGCCGCGGGCCGCCTTCACTCCCTTGATGAGCAGGTGGCTGCCATCAAACGCCATCAAGACCGTGCCTTGCGTGAGCTCAAGGCCGCCCAGAGCAAGGAGGAAACGCTACGCTTGGCACGAGACACGGCTGTCAAAGAACGTGACCGGGTGGCTGTCGCGGTGGATGCTCGCCGCAAAGAAGCTCTAGATATTGCCGGCGGACTAGAACGACTCGAGGCCGACCTAACCACGAGTCAGCGCGCATGGGAATCCACAGCAGGCGTCTCGCGCGCCGCCGTGGCCAAGGTACAGGGCATGCATGCCAAAAACCGCTCCCTTGAGAAGGAGCTGGCCCATCTGGTGCGCCAAAGTGCCGACTTGGCTCGGCAACATGCGGCTGTCCGTCGGGCCGTAGATCATGCAGGCGCCGAAAAGCTGCGCTCGCTGCAAGTGTTGACGGCGCAGGAACAGCACCTCAACTCGGCCGCCCTGGGCCAGCGAGATGCCAAGCGCAGCCTTGATCAAGTGGGTTCAAAGGTCACGGCCGTTGCTATGCTTCTCGGGACCGCCAAGAATGAGAAGAACCTCTGCCTCACGCAGATCAACAGCCTGCAGCAGCGCCTGGCCGAAATGCGTGACAAACAGCGCATGTTGCACACGGAAATTGAGATTCTTCGCGCCTCGGCTGAGGAGAAGGATGTCAAAATCAACGAGATCAAGGCTGACGCCGCTGCCCGTGGCGTCATCCTTGAGGGCCTGCGCGGAGAAGTCAATAGCACACGGCAGCAAGAGCGCGAGCTGCAGACCCAGGGCAAGAATCTGGGGCGCCTCAACCAAAAGCTGTTGGAAAGCATAGAAGTGGTGGAGAAGAAACTGGCACAGCTCCGTCAGGAGCAGGAAAGCGTCGTTCGCCAACGTGACTTTCATGCCAAGGGATTGGTGCGCCGGCAACACGACTTGGCTCAGCTTTATGAGAACCTCAACGTCACCAACAACACGCTCCACCAGGGCGAGGTTGGTACACATCGGCATGCCTGCGCTCATTTATGTCTTTGACCTGCAGCCCTCGAGCTCACTCTCTCTCACCCACTTGGCTGGCCCTGGATGGATTTGGTAGATGGAATTGCAAGAGCGCGAGCAGGACCTGAAGCTGCTCAATGCCGAAAAGGCTGAGCTGCTTCGAGCTATCCGTCTCCTCAACAAAGCGGTGCCTGTCAAGCACAAACTACAGAACGATCTCCTGGAATCGCAGGTACAAGAGTGCCTGTGGCTCGCCGGCCGCACTCTCGCCCTTGCCACGTGCGGATCCTTTGCAGTTGCGACCGCACCTATAGCCCTGACCCCTCACGCTTGTCCCTTGGTAGCTGGAACTGGTTTCCTGTCAGAAGCGAACGTCCGAACTTGAGGAACAGCTGCAATCACATACGCGCGTACAGCGGCAGCGTCCCGAGGATGAAACAGAAGACCTTGATCCGGTGGCGCTTGAGGAAAAGGCGACGCGCTTGGCCGAACGCTTGGCCAACAAGGAGGAGCAGGTCTTGGAACGTGACATGGTGCTTGCAGAAACCGAACGTCTTCTGGGTCGCGCTCTGCGCCGACTCGAGGCCGGCCGGGGCGACGCACTGCAGGCCACCGCCACCGCACGCGACTTTCAGATGCGCCTCAACGAGCTGCAGCTCAAGCTCAAGGCCTGCGTGTCCGAGCTGGCCATGTACCAGACCAAGGCCTCACAGTATCAGCGCGAAGCAGACGACCTTCGCGATACACTTGAAATGGCCGAAGCCAACCTCCTGGCCAACCGCCCTCCCAATCCCGAGGTGGGTTTAGAGACAAGTCATGTCGGTTCCGCGGCAACCACACGAGGGCATCCGACATGGCACTGCTTATTGCGCCGGTCAAATTACCAGACGAGGCATGCCATTGCGCGCTCATGTTCTTGCCCTCGACATGCCATGGTCTTGTTTGCAGATTGAAAGCGAGTGGCAACGGTTGAAGCGCCGTTTCAAGCAGGAATGGAATGCCGCGCTATCTGCCAGTATGGATCTTACCCAAGGTTCGACACCATCGTACAGTGACACGAGTTTTTGTTTGTTTGTTCGTGTGCTTTTTCTCATTTTTTTTTTTATGCTTTGGACTGCCAGGTCTATCACAGACGCACCGCCAAGGCGATTATGTTCCAGATGCCGATGGTGCGCTTCCGATTGCAAAGCCGTTTGGTGCTCAAGCGCCCTTCAGGCCGGCCAATCGGCCACCCAAGCTACGGCATTATCGTAATCTTGTCAAAGCCCCCGCGGAATCAGCTGTGGCCATGCCCTGAGGGCTTGATAGCTTTATGGCTTGCGCCTTTGATGGCGTACTTTGCCGCTCTAGTTTTCCGAGTAAATGTCTTCTGCCCCGCTCTGGGATCCCCGCTGTGCGGACCACTTCCAGATACGGGCGTCAAGTTGATTGATTGATTGATTGAGATTCATCGGGTCGCAAAGTGGAGATAAACTTTAGGGATCGAACACTTGTTTCAATGCTTCGGTTTACAACACACAACCAATCAAGGGCGATTCGCGGCACTTGCGAACGACATCAAAGCTCGTTCAACATTCAACATGAGCTATGGCTTAAGGATAACCCCAGCCAGAGAAAGGATTGCAAGGACTTCTTTTGTAGTCCCCGAGGTTATTGCCTGCTTGATTGAGTCTGCTCGTTTACCCTTCTTTTCTTTTCTGTTTTTCTCTTGCTTGCTCCCTCCACAGTCATGCGCAGATTTTCGGAGTACCGGTCAGTGCAGTCTCTCATATGGCTGCCATTTCCTGCAGCCTGCAGGTCGTTTTTCTATTTTTCTGCCCAAAAAAAGAATTGAAAAAAAAAATCCTTTTCTTCAAATTAATGTCTGCAAAGTTTGTTCAGAAAATGCCCATGCTTCACAGAAGCAGAGCTGGAGGGGGGGGTGTATGAAGATCTACTCAGGGCGACCAAAGAGCGGAATTCCGTCATTCGCGGGACGCTTCGGAAGCGCGCCGGTGGATATCGGTGATGATCTCGTCCAAACGTTCCACAGCCTTGAGAACCTCTGCCTGCACACACGGCCGACAGATATGAAAAATCAGATTTCCTCCATAACGCTCTCAACTTTGAATCTCCCCCCATTCCACCAAGGTCGACGAGGGGTTACACAGCCATCACCACCACCAACCTCGCTAGCTCCGATAGCGGCAGCCACGGTCACATAAGGAGAAGGGTAGTCATCCACGTGTGCACCATATCCCGTAAACTGTAAGCCAGCAACCTTTTTTTCTGCGTGGCCCGACACCACCCTGTCAAACACCAGTCGCTGATGAGTTGCCCACCTCAAAAGTGCGCCGGTGTAAGCAAAGCCTTGCCACCGAGGTGCCCTCTTTTTGTGAGGATGTGGCAACATCGTACCGGGCCCCGGAAACGCGGCGCAAAAAGAGCTGCGAGCCGAGATAAGTGACATCAGTGCCACACGCGCGCAGAGCCGTCTGTACATGATCGAGTGACATGGCTGAGAGGAGAGAGAGAGGGGGAGAGCATATGGTTGAGTAGGATGGCCTGCGAACATTGAGCAACGCTTCTGATGCTGGCTGCGGATACAGGCGCTGATTAGGTGAAGGTCAGAAGCGCACCGAAAGAAATGAGGTTGCCCTTGGCCAGGATTATTCGCTCGCCGTGCTTCGTCGCAAGTTGTTGCATGGCTGTTTGCAATGCTGTGAATGCAGCCTGGGTCGAGGCAATGGCAACACGGCAAGAGTAATTAAAGGTTGAGCAGACGTGGGGTCCAAACGAGCATGGCATCGTACTGTGCGTTCTTCCAAGAGCTTTTTAAAACCAGTTTGCCCCAGCGACAGAAGAGTTAGAAAGACATCAACAATAGGCCCGCTGCTAGCCCGCCCTGAGATACTCGCAAGCAGCAAGGGACATGGATCCACGAGCACAATCAGTACAGATCAACTCCAAAGAGGACAAGTAGCGGGTCAGCCGAGGCCTCTAAGAATCCGCTGGGACTGACCAGGATAGGTTTGGCTGAGTGCAGTTATGAGGGCTGGGGTGGAGCTGGCCACAATAGAGCCACCGACAGGCACCATAAGATTCTTGTCGGTACTCTGGACCACGAAATCCACGCGCCCAGCCCGTTGAGCTGTATCAGGCGGTGCAAATGGGCGCGCATGAGTTGAAGCATTCCGTGTGCGCAGGGTTCACTCCCAAAGCGGGACGAATTATCCACCTGTTTCTATCAAGTGTATGCATTTGGTTGACTGGAGGCCGTACGCATTATTGACAACGTGAGGCACTTGCAAGTCCTTGCAAACGGCACCCACCCCTGGCACGCTAGCACAAGACGCCCCGTTTCATGGACGCGGGTTGGCATGTAAGAAAGATATCTTGGTTGGCGCTGGGGTCTCGAAGAGTTTGGAGAGGGCGTTTCTTACTCATCTGGACTGCGCGGGGCAAAGCAGGAAGTCGTGGTAACAACGCAGAGGATGGCATCGGGGCCGTGTTCCTCGATGGCTTGACGGATGGCAGTCACGTCGGTAGCCAGCTGGTCCCCACTGCGGCGCAACTCAATAATGATTGGTGTATATCCTGGGCATGCCGAGGAGGGGGATGAGAACCAGGTCAACCGCTGTTTAACTTGACCATTGGGGAAAGACGAGCAGCCAACCGGCCGTGACGATGGCTTTGAGGCAAGTCTTTTGATCGATGCGGGACCAGACGACGTAGCTGAGGATATGTACGAGGGACCACAAGAATTGAGATTAACAAGTGTGCATAGAAAATTGTCTGAGCCGGTTGGAAAGGACTGTGAGGGGAAGTCACGCACCGAGCGGAGGGGCGTCGGGGACGGAGGGTCAGCATGGCAAAGACCAGGGCCATGCCGGTGGCCACGGGCAAAAGAATGCACTGTTTGGTACTCCGGAGGCCTACGCACGACATGTGGAGGGAGGAAGAAAGGGCACGAGCGGATTCGCGTGGCCATCAGGCAAGAGCATCGGGAGCTCGAGGAGAAGGAGGGAAGCCTTGGCGAGCAGCGAGGGCTAACCGACAACTCGGAGGAGTTGCAAGGTCATTTTCTCCGTGAGACGAGCGAGCAGAGAAGAACCAGCGGCCTTTGGCTGAATGGCTGCAATGTCACCCGACCGCCCGATGCCATGACCGAGCCTGTACTCATGTCCGTGGTTATGGTCCAGGCAAGATGCAAGGTGAGCAACGAGGGGAAAGTCGGCTCGGGTGGGGTGTGCTGCACGCACCGAAAATGTCTTCGAGCAACAATGCCAGCGGCGATTCGTCCTTCACGTTCACCGAGACCTGTGCTACCCGGAAAATTGTTCGAATCCATAATGGCAAGCTCGTGCATCAACAGTTCGATGGTCTCATCACTCCAGCCCTGCTCGGGCCATTGGTGCTAAAGCAACAAGCAGCCCCCCGCATCAGACAGGAGCAACCAACCCCACCAACCATAACAGATGCATCCATCACCGCCACAATCAGGCACCGACCTGAGTTAAGAGTGCACGAATCTGTCGAGTATGCGTCCGCCGGGCATCCAAGCCCGTTTGCAAGTACGTCTCGCCCAAGAGCGCCGCCGCCGCCGCCACTGCCGTCTCGTCCATCGTCGTCGTCGGCGCTGACCATAGAAATCTGACAATATCGTCTGACAAACATCGTCTGGATTTGAACTGGTGTTGTGAACACCTCCTGTCTCTGGCCTGGAAGGCTTGGGCTGAGCTCCTTGGGCTCGACGGTTTCCGTCCGCGACTGTGCGTTGTGGCCGCATCGGCGACAGCTGTTTCCTGGCTGGGGGTGGTGGGTTGCAGTTTGCCAAGGGAGGTTGGCAGTACCAGTACGGGCAACATGCCCACGGCGGCAGTCGCTCGGGTCATAATGTACAGCTCGAACCGACCGATGATGCAGGTTGCAGTTGAAACAACGCAAAGCACGATCTTGCTTTGATGACCAACTGCGTGTTTGTTTTCTTTTGTTTCCTTTGTTGTTGTTTCCTTTGTTGTTGTTGTTGTTGTGTATCACGCAGGTCGTGTGTGTGTCAAAGTTAAGACTCTTGAAGTTTCTGTCTCTCCTCTCTGTCTCTCTCTCTCTCTGTCTCTCTCTCTCTCTGTCTCTCTCTCTCTCTCTCTCTGTCTCTCTCTCTCTCTCTCTCTCTCTCTCTCTCTCTCTCTCTCTCTCTCTCTCTCTCTCTCTCTCTCTCTCTCTCTCTCTCTCTCTCTCTCTCTCTCTCTCTCTCTCTCTCTCTCTCTCTCTCTCTCTCTCTCTCAGTCAGTTGACGGTTGAGGTTCAACATCAAGACTCCCCAAAGGGCAGCGGCAACGGGTCAGTGAGATCATTGCTAGGAATCCATGGGCACGCGAGAGCGCAGGGTTAGGCATTTGCCACGATACATGTGACCTTCCCGGTCATTCGGAGATGCTCCATGCTTGATGGTAGACAAGGTGGAGGCCAGTGCTGTGCAATGATCAATCAGGTCGCGCTCACCTCTGCGCCCCGGTCCGACACATGGTCTGCGGCATCGCCCGCGACCTCTAGGCATTGATACGCAGCTTGAGACGTATTCGCTGCCGTCGAGGACAGAACGTGTGCTCCCTTTCTTTTTTCCTTTCCGAGGCCTTCTTGTAGTAGGTTGATCTGGCCACTGCCCATTCGACGAGCCCCCGCCTCCGCTCCGAAGAGCCCCCAGACTCTTGACAGAGCAAGGTGCAGCCCGCAACGCTTCACCAAGTGCAGGTCGGCCCTTCCTCCTTCTAACCCGACCATTGCTTTTCCCTTCAGGAGGGAGCTGTGGCTCTTTGCTTCCTTCTGTGCCGAGGGCTCGCTGTAACCATCGGGTGCTCCGTTTCAGGGTGCTTCCTGAGCGTGCCACTCGACCCTTGCCTGCCGGACCCCGAGTCTGTTTCTCGCCCAAGGGTCGCGCGTTGCGCGTCGTCGCGTCGTGCCTTGTAAAGAGTGGTTCCAGCAACCCCATTTACAGGTCGCTCGCGGCGTCAAAAGGCAGGCCCGGTCCCCACCTGTCCCAGCAACACAACAGGCAGGGACCCTCACCCGCGAGCTTTGACCCTCACATCACCAGCATCATGTCCAAAGTCAAGGTTGGTGCACGCGTCCACATCCCACTCACTTGCGCAAGTACCCCCGGCTCTCGTGCCATGGGGGCAGCACTCGGTTCAGCCATTTACATTTCCTGATTACACTGACCGTCGCGCTCTCACCCCCTCGCACCATCGCCTGCTGCACTCACACACACAATCGCACATTCACGTCATCTAGGTGGCCGTGCGGTCGCGCCCACTCAACAAGCGCGGTTCGTACCTACAACTCTTCTGCTCTCCTCATCATCCCCGACCGCTAATTGTCATGGTGACGGTCATTCATCGTACCCAACACCCATCCCCGCGACAATGCATGCGTTGGCTTGTAGAGCTTAAACGAGCACACGAGGTCATTGTGGAGATGCGCGGTGGCACGCAAACCATCCTCACCAAACCCAACGACGGCACAACCAAGGTCGGTTCGGACTCTGCACCCGAGTGCAGAGTCAACCCTTCACAAGCTCACCCCACACTTGGGCGCGTGTACGCCCAATAGATCTTCAACTTTGACCACAGCTTCTGGAGCTCCAATCTTGGCGATGACCATTATGCCGACCAAGCCCACGTCTTTGAGTCCCTGGGCAGTGATGTTTTGACCAATATTTTTGATGGCTACAACGTTCGTTCTTGCTACCACTTGGCTCTTTCTCTTTAACTTACTTGCCTTAGTCACCTGCTCCGTCCCTCACCCTCGGGTCATCTCGTGCTGCCGTGCACGCGCTTTAGGCTTGCATCTTTGCTTACGGCCAGACTGGTGCGCCTACCTTTGCATCGTGTAGCAGCAGCCCGGCAGTGTCAGTGCATGTACGCACCTGATCTTCCTCATGCCTGCCCGTGTGTACACGTGCTCTAGGCTCTGGCAAGACGTTCACCATGATGGGCAACCAAGACGACCACAGTGACCTGGGCATCATCCCTCGACTTTGCAATGCCATCTTTGAGCGGTCTGTCCTCTGTGCCCTCTCTCTGAACCAATACAATCTGAACACTTTCTGTCTGTCTTTCTTCCTTTCTTTCTTTCTTTCTTTCTTTCTTTCTTTCTTGCTTTCTTGCTTTCTTGCTTTCTTGCTTTCTTTCTTTCTCTTTCTTTCTTGCTTTCGTTCCTGTTCCTTCTGGTTTTGACTGATGATATCCGCGACCCTTTGCACCAAGAAGTTTTATGCGCCACCCCTCTTGCTGTCTCACAACTGACTCAATCATCCTGGCATGCTCTACAGTGTGGATGGCAACGAAAATCCCGACCTCAAGTTCAAGGTGGAAGTGAGCTACATGGAAATTTATAACGAAAAGGTATGTCGCAAGCCACCAATTTCCGTGTTTACACAGCTTCTTGCTCGTTTTCCGCTCATCGTGTGCGTGCTGCCCTGTGCAACCAGGTCCAAGATTTGTTAAATCCACGCAAAGGCTCAAACATGCGCGTCCGCGAGCACAAAGCCCTTGGACCTTACGTCGAGGGGTACGGCCGCGGTTCTGCAACTCCACGAATGCTCGGTGACCCGGTTCTGACCTGACATGAAACCATGTCTTGTTTGGGCGACAGATTGTCCAAGCTCGCGGTCAAAGGCTTTGACGCCATCAAGACTTTAATGGAAGAAGGCAACAAAGTAAGCCATGCAGCTTGGTACCCACCTCAATTGTCTTACTGTGGACGAGCCAGACAACTACTCACCTTTTTCCTTCTTTGCTACAAATGATTCAGCTGCGCCATACAGCAGCCACGGAGATGAACGACAAAAGCAGTCGTTCCCATGCTGTATTCACCCTGACAGTGACACAGGCCCACTACTTTGCCGCCACTAAATCCACTGGTGAAAAGGTTCGCCCCAATCGCCCGCCATGTGACTGACTGCGAGGCTTTTCGGCAAAATTTTGACCATTGCAAATTCCCTCTCGCGCAGGTTTCGAGGGTGGCGCTCGTTGATCTTGCAGGCAGCGAGCGAACCTCCAAGACCGGTGCTTCGGGCATGCGGCTCCAAGAAGGCTCCAACATCAACAAGTCCTTGACCACGCTTGGCCTGGTCATCTCTGCACTGGCCGAAAACGGTGGGCACCACCATGCTTGACGGCTTGGAACCTATATTCAACAGACACTCATGGGGTGCCTCGCCGTCGCAATACATCCTGGAACATGTGCTTAGGCAAGGGCAAGCACAAGTTTGTGCCGTACCGTGACTCAACCTTGACCTGGCTTCTCAAGGTAAGGTGGCCATCTCCAAAGCCAAAGTGGCAAATCACTGGTTGCTCATTCTCATCTGCACCACTGGGGTTGCTCGCCAGGATTCGATCGGAGGCAACTCCAAAACGGTCATGGTGGCAGCCATCAGCCCTGCCTCGGACAACTATGAGGAAACCCTCTCAACTTTGCGTTATGCCGATCGTGCCAAACGCATCGTCAATAATGCCATTGTCAACGAGGTTCGTGGCCATTTGACCTTTTTTTTTTTCTTCTTCTTTTCAATTCCCCACCCCTCCTTCTTGTTGTTGTTGTTTATTGTTATTGTTGTTATTGTTGTTCGGTGTTCCATGCGCTGGTTTTCTCGAGCCATGTGCGCCATTCTGATGCTTGATCACGCTTCTCGGTCGGTCACAGGACCCCAACGCCAAGGTTATCCGCGAACTTCAAGAGGAGCTCGAGCGCCTTCGCTCAGAGGTAGCTCATGGAGGTAGTGGCGGCGACACCGAGGAGCTGCAGCACATGCGTGATCGCCTCACGGAGACCGAGAGTCTTATGAAAGAGATGGAGCTTACTTGGGAAGAAAAACTCAAGCAAACCGAACAGATCTTGTTGGAGAAACAAAAAGTAAGTCTTGCGCTCCTCAAAAGATTGATCCCATGCGGCGTCCGCTATTGGACCCATGGCCAACGCGCAAGTTGATGCCCTTGCTTGTTCGCAGGCGCTGGATGAGCATGGTGCAAGTGTAGCCTCTGGCAACCGTGCCCTACGTGTCGAATCCAAACTGCCACATTTCATCTGCCTGAGTTCATCGGACGACAGCTCGGCCGTTACAATTTACACCTTCAAGGTAAATCGACGACACAAGTTTGCGTTTATGCTGCGCAGATGGCGCTTCCAGTCCAACCGGCTGGCGCGCCTCCATGCTGCCTCTACTCTTCTTTCTCTTTTCTCTCTCTTCTGGCCCAACTTCCGTGCGTTCTTTTGTCTCTTTCTGATGTGCCTGGCTACTCCTCTTGGCATGCCATTCTCCCAATTGCTAGGAGGGCATCACCCGCATTGGCAACCCCAATGATCCCTTGGTTGAGGACGACATACCGGAGCAGGACATTATGCTTGACGGCGAAGGCGCTGAGGCAGAGCATGCGATTGTGGAGTTCAACCTTGAGCTTGATGCCGAAGCCAATTGCCTTGTGGAGATGGTTCGCCTCCACCCCATTGGCGAGCTCTGCTTGGTAAACGGTGAAGACATGGAGGACTCGATGCGTCTGCGCCATGGTGACCTGATTCAATTGGGCGAGGAGAACCTTTTCCGGTTCAATCACCCCACCGAGGCCCGCCGTTTGAAAAAGCACAAAGGCAAGGGTCGCAAGGCCCACAGCGTCGTCAAGGTTCGTGTCGTCACAGCTATTAGGGGCTATTTTCATTGATTTTTTTTGTGTTTATTATGATGATTCTTCTTATCATGATTACTCCTCCCCTTGTAATTTTTTCATCTTTCTTCGTTTCTTCCCTTCCTCGCAATACTGCGAATGCCTTGCTTATGGGCATGGTGCTTGACTGACGATAGATGATGGCACGGAAGCACGACAAGCTCAGTCCCGAGCAGATTGAAACAATGCGGAGCCAGCTGGATGCTGAGAAGCAAGCAGAAATTGCCCGATTGCAGGCCTTGCGAGAGGCTGCAGAGCAGGAGGCACGCGAGGAGATGGAGCGCAAAGCGGCCGAGACAGAGCGCCTCAAGCAAGAAATGGAGCAAATGCGTTTGCAGTACGAGAAGCAAATGCAGGAGCAGATGGCAGCTGAACGTGAGCGACAGGAACGCGAACGTCACAACCAGGCTAAGAAGGCTGAGGCCGATCAGCGCGAGCGCGAGCTGGACCGTGAGCGTATTCAAGCAGAGATGGAAGCACGCCTTCGCGAGCGCGAAGAGGAAATGCGGGCCAAGCTCAAAGCCGAGCTGGCAGACACGGCCACCGAGAAGCATCAGGCGCAGGAGCACGTGCGGCAAGCAGAACAGGCCATGCGTGAGCGTGAGGCACAGTTGGCCAAGTTGACATCACAACTGAAGCAGATGGAAACTGAGACGGCACAGGAGCGTGAGCTACGCGAGCAGCGTCACCAAGTGGAGCTGGCCGAGCGTGCCGCTGAGCAAGAACGTCAGCTGCGTGCTGAACTAGAATCTCGCGAGCAAGAACATGAGCGAGAATTGCAGGCGGAGCTAGCTCGACGTGAAGAAGAGAACCGTCAACAGCTTCAGGCCACGCTTGAAGCGCATGAGGCCAACATGCGCAAGGTACAGGAGGAAGAGGCGCGTCTTCGGGAGGAGGCCTTGCTCCAAATGCAAGCCAATGACGCAGCCACCAAGGAGAAGCTGCGCCAGCTCGAGGAGGAGAGCTTGCGGCGCGAAGAGGAGCAGCGAGAAGCTTCAGAGCGGGAGGTTGCACGCATGCGAGCAGAAATGTCAGAGCGCACATCGCGGTTTGAAGAGGAACAGCGCCGGCGTCGTCATGCTGAAGAAGAAGCTGAGCACACGCGGCGCCTGCGGGAGATCGAGGCGGCCAATGAGCGCAAAATGTACGAGGAAGAGATGAAGCAAAAGGTGCGTTTGTTGGTTTGAGAACTTTGGGTCCTGGGCTGTGTCTCGTGACTCGCAACTTCTTCTGGCACGCGATCGCATTTTTGGCTCCTGATGTTGTTGTGGCTGGCAATGCGACGGATGAAATCTAGGAAATGCAACAACGGCGCAACATGCAGGCCAAGGATCGGTGGTTGAACCGGCAGCAGCTTGAGGCCGAGGTCCGAATGCAAGAGCAGGCCATGGCGGAGGAGAAGTTGCAGGCTGAACTGGCACGGAAAGAGCTGTCCAAGGCCAACATCAAGCATGATCATGCACGTCGGCAGTCTCTCATGTACCGTGAGGGTTCGTCGCAGCCTTCGGACACGGAGGATGATGACGGTGCCGGCGTGCGCACGCTTGATCAGCAGTTGCAGGAACTTTTGCAGCTAGCCAACGCGGATGCCACAATCATGGAAGAGGAGAATGAAGAGGATGAAGAAGGCGAGGATGGTGATGAGGGCGACTACCACGAGGAGGATGAAGACGAGGATGAGGATGAGGATGAGGATGAGGATGCGAATGTCGATGGCGACGAAGACGAAGATGAGGACGAGGACGAGGACGAGGACGAGGAAGAACAGGAATCGCCGAGCAGCGGAAAGGCTGTTTTTGCGGATGCCGAGCCTGAGTCGCCGCTTCAGTCGGTGGTTGAGCGACCAGCTCACCCTTTTTTGGACCTCATGGATGAGGCCAAGCCGATTAAAAAGGAACGCCTGCCGACTGAGTCGGATGACGGTGATGATGAAGAGGCCGAAGAGGACGAGGAAGAGGACGAGATTATTGACCTTATGTCGGGTCGTTCCTCAACGGTGCGCATCAACCGATCTGACTCGGATGGTTCGATGAATAATCCCTTTTTTACCATGGACACGACTTCTCCGTCGAATACCGCGCGCAGTCGTCCGAAAGCCAGCAGTTTTACGGCGGGTTCGGATGATTTCAACCCCTTTGCCAACATGGGTCCCGTTTCCACGGGAAGGGCGTCATCTGGGAAAGTCAGCCCGGCCTCGGCCCCGGCCCGCTCGAGTCGGACAGTACCACCTCGTGGATCCAGCGACGTCGCGGCAGGTCAGAGCCAGGATGCCATGCGTGAGCAAGAGCGAGATCGTAAGGCGCGACAGATGGCTAAGTTGCGTCAGCAACAAGAGCAACAGCGGAAAAAGCAGGCCGTGGGCAACGGAGCACCAAACGTGCCTTCTGGGCCGAGCCGAGCCGATAAGTACCGCGTTGATCTGACCCCGCAGACTCGGAGCAACGTGGACCTGCAGCAAAACCAAGCTGCTGTCCGCCAAGCGCGCCGACCTACGCAGAGCATCGCAGACGCCAAAGCCCGTGCTGCGGCCCGCAGTACGTTTTTGTTTTCTTTCTTTCTTTCTTTCTTTTTTTTTTTTTTTTTTAGCCATTCAGCAGAGTGAAAATGCTCGCTGGAACAACAATCTTTCTTTGATCTTTCTTGTCTCCTTGTACCCGTGACCAACAAACGCATTTCCTCTCACATGAGCTGTTGATGATGATGGCAGATGTAAAAGCGGCTGCGAACGGCAAGGCCGGCCGCGCACCCTCGGTCACCAGTAGTACTGGCAGCGTGTCGCACGATGACTCGGTACGTGCCAACATGAGCGTTGGCATGCGAAAGATTATGGAGGCCCAACAGGAACTTCGTCTGGTACGTTACCCAAACCTGCACGGGGTGTTTACTCAATGCACTGCTGAGAACTGCTCTCTCTTTCTCTTTATCTCTTTATCTCTCTCTCTCTCTCTCTCTCATTATCTCTCTTCCTTCCTTCTCATCCAAATGACTTTATGCGCTGCAGGCCAAGGATCGTAGCGCACAGCGTGCAGCTTCCAGCAAGAAAGAGTCACGCAACTCAGATGGGGTGGGTCTATGGCATCATTTCGTTCAGGGTGTGCTGAGTTGAACGCTCACGCTCGTTGCTGATCGTCTGGGTTTGGGGTGTGTGCAGAAACGAAGCGGATCACGCTGGAATTTGTTCAAATCCAAGCATGCTCCGCTCGAAGGCGATGCGGCTGAGAATAGCACGGCCTAGGTCAAGATAGCTCGCCTATTCTGTTTTTTTTACCAATGGCTTTCCTCTCTTCTCGTTCTCTTTTTCTTTTTTCCATTCCTTTTTCTCTCCCTTTCCTTTTGCGCTCTATTTTGCCGTTTGAGCTTGAGAGCTTGTGGTTGAGGTTGTCGAGTCTGTGTGGGTCCGAGCGCCACTTGACTGCCGCTCTGGCTCTATCCCTCAATCACTTCTATCTAGTCTTTATGTGTCTTTTTTGAATTTCTTTCAGTCCTCCCCCCCCCACACACACACACTTTTTTTTTTTTTTTGCTTTGATTTGAACATTAATTGTGCTTCTCGTTCAGCCACCTCGCACCGATGGGCGCAGATTGTTTGTGTCTGCTCACCAGATTGCGCGTGGGCTGACCATTGTACTGGCAGTTGCTGTCAAGCGTTCCCTCATTTTCCCGTTGTGTGAGTTTGCGTGTCGTCCCGGGGTGGCTGATTTCCCGTGAACACATGGATGCGTAGGCCCATGGTCGTGTGTTTGCCATTCCAATTAGGCTTTTTCTCTTTCATTTCAGCAGTTGTTGTTTTTCTCTCACTCGAATAGATTTCCAAAGTCTTGCTCCTTCTCCGTGTTTTTCCCACCGAGCCAGCCCCCACACCACCATCGTCAACACACACACACACACACACACACACACACACACACACACACACACACTCTCTCTCTCTCTCTCTCTCTCTCTCTCTCTCTCTCTCTCTCACTCACACACACACACACTCACACACTCACACACACACGCGCGGTCATTGATCTGCCACTACCCATGCGAGCCCTCGCGCTGAACCGGCACCTCAAGGAGCCCGGAACCACAACGAGTCGGCCTGAGCATAATCTGACAATCCCACCTCACATCACATGCACACTCAGCACGAGCGCGAGTGAGCGAGCGAGTGAGCCAGCACGTCGACCACTCGCTGACCTAAAGGCATCAAAAGACTTGGTTGCTCGAATATAATCAGGTGGGATGGCTCGTCGACTTGTGCCCTCCCTCCTGCTTCCCTTTGATTAACATGCCCGTATTGGAATTTCCTACGCTGTCTACTGTTGTTTTTGTACGTTTGCAACAATTCATCTCTCTCTCTCTCTTCTCTCTCTCTCTGTCTCTCTCTCTCTCTCTCTCTCTCTCTCTCTCTCTCTCTCTCTCTCTCTCTCTCTCTCTCTCTCTCTCTCTCTCTCTCTCTCTCTCTCTTTCTCTCTTTTTTCGCGGGAAGCAGACCGATCAAACGGCAGCCCCGGTGAGTGATGAGAGCCAGTGACAGCAACGAGGTGGAGCAACACAAATCAGCAAACGCTCTACACACACGGTCAACGGCACCGAAAGATGCCACCACCACCCCCCACGAGATCAGGGCTCCATTCAGCACGACCCCACCACTGCACTGTGCGCTTCTCTTTGTTGTCGCTTACACCCGCGTCTCGATATATAACTGATCAACTGCTGCTTCCCGCTTCCTCCCCCCTGGCCGTCCTCCTCCTCCTCCTCCTCCTCCTCTTGCTCGTCCTTGTCCTTCTCCTCTTTGCCTGCATCTACCGGTCATGTGCCCCTGCCCCTTGCTCTCCCCACCGTTCGTGCCTTGCTCATCAAATCGATCCCTTGTGCGCCGGCTGGACTCGTGTGTAACACAGGCGACCGGACCCCTTCTCGTGCCTGCCAAGACACGCAACACTGCGCCGCCGTTGCACTAGACGACGTGCATTCTTACACCTTTCCTCTTCCCTTTGCCCCCTACACACACGCGCGCCTTTTCTTGAACACGACCTTGGAGCCCCCGCCGGCGCGTTGCGTGGGTTGCTTTGTCGCCTCCTCGCTCGGTGGCGAGCCGAAAAGGCTCTCAGCCTTGTAGCTTCAGTATCAGGCTCCTCGGCAAACCCCACTTGACATCATGGTGGCCAAGGAGGTTAAAGATGCCGTCAAGGCTGCTCTACGCGATCGCAAGATCAAACTCTGGAACCCTCCCTACACGTTAGTGGCCCCGCCTTGCCCCGTCCAATCTCTGGGAACAAACCCAAACCCGCCCCCCTCTCATCGTGTTTCATCCTTTTACTGTGCTCGACACAATCCCCCTTCCCCTTACTCTACTGGCCATTTGCCTGCCCTTTCTTGCACATTCTTTCCCTTTTCAATGCACCTAGAGATGCCGACGGCAACAGCACCGTCCCTGAGGAACTGATTGCAGACCTCGTCAACACCACATCATACGGTGAGTTGACACACAACATCAGTCGAGTTCCTTGAGCCCACCTGGCTCAGGCAAACCATGCTCGTCCTGACCATGTCTATGTGTCTCACCCCCACCGTCCTGGTCGCAACAGATGCCAGCACCGTTTCCGAAGCCGTCGAGGCGCTTCGCGCTGCTGCCGTCAAACGATCTCGCGAACGCAGCAACACGATCGATAGTGCAGGGCGGAGTGGCTTTGATAGTGCCCACGACAGTGGAGCTGCCACTCTGACCCCGGCCCCTGTGCCAGCTGCAGCCGTGGCTACCACTTCTTCGCCACACGCTGAACACGACGCTGCTTCAACAACCCCGGCCACACATTCAACGCCTGCCGCTGACAGCCACAAAGAGAAGGGCAAGGCCGCCTCCAATCAACCCTCGGAGGACGAGGAGGAAGTTCGCGCCAGGCCCCCACCTTTAAACGCCGGCATGATGGATGACATCTTTGGAGGCGAGGAAGCGACGCACAGCCCGGCTGCCAGCGCAGAAACCGATGCAGATGAGGATTTGCCGCGTTCGGCCACCGGAAAATCTCGCAAACAACGCCTCCTCACGGGCGTGCTTAAGAGCCTGCGCCCCAGCAGCAAGAAGGACCTCTCTGACCAGATGGTCTCGCTCGAAAATGATGCCTTCTTCATGATGCAAGAACAGTCTGTGCACATGACCGTCACCAAAAACCCCGATGAAGAACCAGCCTACTTTGACGATCTGACGCCAGAGCAGCAAGCCCGGTACAACCGCCGACAATCCGTCTCCACCCGTCTGCAGGCACACAACGAACCCTTTGATCCTTTTGCCGCACCCTCGGAAATTGCGCCCGAACCCCCCATCTTTGATATGGATGTGGAAGACCAAGACGCTGCCGCGGCTGCACCAACATCGGCAGACTCTGCGTCCAAGGAGGAGAAGGACGACGATGAAGCGAATGAGGCGCAGACCTCGAACCAGGATGATGAGTCCGCTGAAGACGATCAGACAGCAGACAGTGCACCAGCTGCAGGGTCTGAGCCAAGCAAGACACTTGACCAACCGGAAGACAACAACGACGAAGACGCCGCCTCTTCCTCCGCAGCCACGGGGGCCGCAGGCGATGACGAAGCCTCAGAAATGGCCGACTCTGTGTCCCAGCTCCCACAAACCAAGTTCACCAAGAACACGCATGCCTGGAAGCGCTCCATCTCTGGCAAACACCTCGTTGCTGCTGATGCAGAGGAGGAAAAGGCTGATGAGGTCGGTGCTGAGGCCGTGCACCTCGGTAGCGAGCTCTCGCAGGAATCCTCCACTGGTACGCTTCTTTTCACCTGCTTTGGCGCAATACTGATCACCCATTTTTTTTTTTTTGTTTTTTTTTTTCGCGCTCGAACTTGCTTGTTTTGGGACTCACTGTGGAGTCCGCTGAATTCGCAATTGCTGACAGATGAGCCTGTCAAGAACAAGCGACGCTTCGGCTTCAAGAGCATCAAACTTGGTCTTGGTCGCAAACACAAGAGCGACCCGAGTTTGCTGCCCCCACCCGCCCCCATCGTGCAGGTCGGTTCCGCTCTCCCCATGATGGACAACCAGATAGGAGAGTGAGGGGAAAGGGGGCCCGCACTTGGTTTGGGCAGGTCTGGTCGCGAACCACATGAATTTCCAAGGGCGTGTGCTCACCTTGGCCGCCCATGTAGCCCTCCTCCGAGCTTAAAGCCAGCGAGATGATGATGACCGATGCTCAGCGCATTGCCGTCATGACCATGGTCCGGGATGGTACTTTGACGATCGACCAGGCCATTCGCAAGGTTTTGGCCGTGGAAGAGCTGCTGCACGACACGGCTGATGACAGCAAGGAAGATGGCGGGGCCAAGCCTGAGCCCACAGCCGCAGCTAATTCAGACAACCTTGACCTCAATGCCAGCACTGGTACTTCTGCGAGCGTGCGCATTGACCGAGAGATGCGCCGCCACATCATGAATCAGGTTTGCAATCCGTCCTTGGCTCGACGTCACGTGTGATGTTTGCGTGTGTTTTTTCCTCGTGGATAGTGCAAGGGGAGCCGACGATTCGTCTTTCAGCTTCATACACGCCGTGTTTCTGCCTTGATTGACTTATTCTCGCCACTCACACTGATGTTTGGGCTTTGTTAGGTCAAGGCAGGAAAGCTAACGGTAGATGAGGCCATCTCCATCATCCTGGATGCTGAAGATGAGATGGCCATCGCACAGGGCCTCAAGCCCAGGCCTGCCAAGGCCCGCGCCAAGCAAGGACGCGCCTCGCTCATCTTCTCTGATGACGACCTTGCCTACATGGCGGGCACGGTGCAAGAGCCTCTATCCTCAGCCACGGCTTCACGACCTCGGCCCAAGAATCGTCCCCCCACTCGTGCAAAACTGCGTGAAACGGTCAACTTTGCCGCCGATCCCCGGTTCGAAGATGAGAGCGCAGCCGCAATGTTTGAAGAGGATGCCAGTCATGCAGACCCCGAGCCTGTCTCAGAAGCAGCACCAGTCGAGATCAAGCAGTCTGAGCCTGCCCCCGAGCCTGCCCCTGAGTCTGCCCCCGAGCCTGAAAGTGAGGAGGCAGCCCCTGTCGTGGCGCCACGCCGCAAGAAGCGCGGCAAGAAGAGCTCACTTGCTCCTGAAAGTGTGGAAGCGTGGCTCGCTGATCTTGGGCTGGAGGTGCGTCGGTACCTCAGCAAATGCACGCCTCTGACATTGTCATTGACGTATTTATTTATTTGTACTCATACGCTTGCCTCTTTGTGGCCCATTGCTGCTGTTGCCCCCAGGTTCTGAGCCCCAAGTTCACCGCGCACGGATTAACCGACCCTGCAGCACTTGCAGAGCTGACTGACAGCACCTTGGTGTCCATGGACGTGGACGATGCCGAGCACAGGAAGCGTCTTCTTGAGGCTGCTGCGAGCTTGGGTAATGGTAAGGGTGAGAAGAAAGGCTTGGCAGCAGCTCTGAGCCCGCGCTCGGGCCGCAAGAAAGCCTCGCAGGAATCGCTACCCCCTGTTGAGGTCAAGTTCACTGCGCCGGCTTTCAAGGCGTCAGAGCTGCACCTTTCGCAAGAGCAGCAGCTTCAAGTCCTGAATTTGGTCAAGGAAGGCAAGCTGACCATGGATGAGGCCGTTGCGCGGGTGCTTGAGGTGGAGCGGCAGCATCAGGCTGGGAGCACGGACCCTGCGGTTGACGAACAGGGGTTCACCGTGGTACCAGAGGCACCGACTATGCGCCCAGAGGAGGCCTTCAAACAGGCCTTTGCCTCAGACTCGGAAGACGACAAGGACTCTGACGAAGAGGAAGAGAACAAGCCGCGTGCTCCCAAAATTCGGGTCCAGATCAAAGCCCACTCTGCCACGAGCCTGGATGACCCATTTGCCTCTGCTACCTCAGCAGCTACGAGCAGTGTGACCGCAGACGAATCAGTCACGCGGGAGCGCATAGACACAGCAACTGTAGCTGCGGCTTTTGATGGAACAGACGCTTTTGGCGTGCCCGCGTCAAGCACCGACGCGGCAAACGCCACCGCCGCATCGTTTGATCCGTTTGCTGCCTCGACGGACGACCCGTTTGCCGCCGGTGCTACACAAGCGCCCGCTGCCCCTACCCCTGCCGAGGCGGTCGAAACCAACGCGGCCACCAATGACTCTGTAGATGTTACAGCCGACCCCGCGCAAGTGGACACCCAAACTGAAGATGTGCCAAAGCCACCCGATGCGAGCACCACGCAAGGCCCTGCCACTGGCTCAAGTCAGCCAAAGTCAGAGGATGAAAGTCAAACAACTGCTTCCGAAGCAACGCCTGCTTCCGAAGCAACGCCTGCTTCCGAAGCAACGCCTGCAGCTGAAGTCCCCGCCACTGCGCCCGTCCGCCCTACCCCTGCGCCACGGCGTGCATCCGTTGGACCGGCATCCGCGCCCAAGCAGCCACCGCCCGTGGCCCGCAAACGGTCTTCCACCGAGGTCAAAAAACCAGCACCGCCACCACCCAAGCCCAAACCCAAACCGCGTCCGGCTTCAGTGAGTTCCGAAACCGGAACTGCCGAAGCCTCTGAGGCCGTGAAGCCCGTCCCAACAAAGCCGGCTCTGGCAGAAACATCTGCAGCAGAGGCAGCTCCAGCGGAGGCAGCTCCAGCAGAGGTGACATCGGCAGAGCCCGCTGCGATGACTGCTACGGAACCTGTAGCAGAGTTGCCCGCCACGGACGCCGCTGACGCCACCGAGGCCGGCGCGGCAAAGTCCGCCCCGCCAGCTACAGCACCGCGCAAATCAGCCAAGGCGCGCATGCAACTCAACCTAGCTGGTGTGACTCATGACGACTCGCCAACAGAGACCGCCAAGGCGGGGCCGTCTGCTCAACAAGCAGCAGAGCCCGAGCGAAGCCGCATTTACCAAGCCTTGAATGCCAAACCACTTTGGGCAGAATCCGATGAGGACCGCAAGAAGCGCGAAGCGTCGGCCGTGATTGTTGGAACTGGGCGCAGTCAACGCTCAGCAGCTGCGTAAGTATCCAGTCTGATTGATTGGGAAGCTGCAGACTGAGCATTCTTGTTTTGGCTGGTTGTCTTGCTGGCTGGCCGTTGTCTTCTCGACATCTCACAATGCAGCTCGTCTACGCTCTGCTGCTTAGGTTTCTTGCTCAAGAGGACAACAGTATGGAGGACCTAGAAGCGGCAGATGCTCGCATCGAGACTCTACGAAAGCAGGTATGTTACTGACGACCTTACTTCCTGTGGATGCCTCATTGAGAGTGACCGGTGCGTGGTGCGTAGGCATTGGGCAAGATGGAAGACTTTGATTCAGCCATGGTTGAGATGCAAACCGGTGGTAAAAAGGCTGCTCCACCACCCGTTGCGCCCAAGAAGAAATCGGCGGCCCCAAGCACGGGGTCGGCTGATTTCAATCCATTTGGCGCGCCGGCGACGAATGCTGCGTCATCCCAAGCAGAGGCTGAGGCCACCAGCGAGGACGAGCGTGAAAGCGACTCGGACTTTGATGCCGACTTCATGGCCCAGCTCAATCGTCGTCGCGCTGAGCGCGAGGCGGAGGAGCAGCGCCGGGCTGAGGAACTGCGCAAGCAATTTGAGGCCAAGAAGGCGGCCGAAGATACGGAGCGCGCCGAGCTGCTGGCTGCATTGGCCAAAGAAAAAGCCGAGGAAGAAGAAAAGGAACGACGTCGTCGCTCACAACTTTTCCACGAAACCATGGCTCGTGCTCAAGACATGTCTTTCCAGTTTTCCTTTTCTTAGACCCCTTTGGCCCACTCTTTCTCGGCGCAGGCGCTGGTGACTTGACTTTGGCTTTGTGTTCCTCCTGTCTTGTTCGCGTTGACTCTGTTTTTGTTGGGGTAGAGATGAAGGTACAGGTATTGTGGCTCCACCGTCCAGCGATGATGTAACCCATCATCCTTTTGGCAAAATGGATGTACTTGGAGAGGTGCACACTTTTGTTTTGGAGAACCAATGCAATCCCAAAGTATCACGGCCTCAAGCCTTTTTCTTGCTCTTTCATGTCCAAAAACTTGTATGGGCTTTTGGCGTCGATGAATACAGGATGGCGGCGCTTTGAGATTGGAGGTTGGTGTCTGAATCAGAAAATTGAGCGCCTGAACGTCCTTTTTCATTTGGCATCAGCTCGACGGCCCCCCAAAAAAGGCGGGGTCAAGCAGGGTCTTCTCAGAACAAAGACCTTTTTACTGCTCGCGGGGAATGTCGTGAAGCACCTTGAGTGCCGCGACGGGAATGCGCGTACCTGCAGAACACAGACCATCTTAGTTTGTGCGCAAAGAACGCCTACAATCCCGCGCTTTCATTCAAAGAATAACACTACCTAGCTCCCCGCCTTGCGCTCACGTACCAGGACCGAAGACGTGCTTGACGCCCTTGCTTGCCAGAAATTCATAGTCTTGAGGGGGAATGACACCGCCACAAATGACAACAATATCCTCACGGCCCATGGCAGCTGACGACAGGAAAACGAATACCAAGACAGACAGGGTGAGTGCACCGAGTTTGGACGATGCAGGCGAGAGTTGGTTGTTCAAAGAGCATTGGGCAGCAAAGCAGCAAAGATTGGGAGCAAAGCTATACCGAGCTCATCAATGAGGGCAGGAACAAGAGTCTTGTGACCGGCAGCCTGTGAGCTCACACCGACGACGTGCACATCGGCATCTACAGCCTGCTGCGCCACCTCACGTGGTGTCTACGAGGAAAGCGTTCACAAAAAGATCAGAATAGAAGAAAAGAAATCCAGAAGAAACCAAGTAGGAAATGGAGAAGCCATACTACCCCGTACTTGGAAAAGCGGTGCCACATCGACATCAAAGCCAAGGTCGGCAAACCCAGTGGCAATGACCTTTTGTCCGCGGTCGTGGCCATCTTGGCCCATCTAAAAAAATTAAGTTCAAACAAAATACAAGAAATAAAATAGTGCATAGAGCTCATTGTGAGATGGAATCACCAAAGCTAAATTGAGAGCAACGGGTGGCAGTGTCAGGATGGAACGCGACCTTGGCCACGAGGATGCGAGGGCGACGGCCCTCGTCTTCTGCAAACTTGCTGACTTCGTCCATCACGTTCTTCAGCTCATCCGTCTCACCAAACTCAGCGGCATATGCCCCAGAGACGGTCTGAGTGGACGGCTGATGACGGCCCCAGACCTGAGCAGCAACAGTGCCGCATTGTAAAACGTGGGGTGAGTGTTCCCGGGCCACCAGCACTCGCGGGGGAGCAAGCACGTGTGTACCTTTTCCAAGGCGGAAGAAATCTCGCCAACAGTCGCACGGGCGCGAGCTGCATCAATTGCCAAAGCCAGCAGGTTTTCTCCATTGGTGGCGCCGGCCTCAAGGGCAGCAAGCGCTGCGTCGGTTTTGCTTTGATCACGCGTAGCACGCAGGGTCTTGATCTTGTCCACCTAAGAAATGGGACAGGGCAATCTCTTCGGTGGGTGGCGGGTGTCGGCTGCAAATGGTGTCAACCCATGGGCGTGACCTGACTGACGAGCTGACCTGTTTGCGCAGCACCTCCGCATTGTCGATGGCGAGAACCTCGACGCTCTCGGCATCCTGCACCTGATACTTGTTGACACCCACAATCACCTCGTTGTTGGAATCGATGCGTGCTTGCTTGCGAGCGGCGCTCTCCTCGATGCGTAGCTTGGGCATCCCTGTCACGTGTCGGGTGTGCACTAACATGAGTTGAAAGGACCAGACCTGCACGGATGAACAGGCGGTGGGAGTATGGCACGCACCGCTGGCCACAGCCTTGGCCATGCCACCGAGGTCCTCGACCTCGCGAATAATCTCCAGTGCTTTGTCGTACATCTCGTTGGTCAGCGACTCCATCATGTAGCTACCAGCCCAAGGATCTGCGACCTACAGGGCAAGCCACATGAGATGAGATGAGATGGGCCATCAGGTTGGCGGGATACGCATGAGTGGTGCTTGCAGCGGAGACGTTACAAAAAAGCGCAAGTGTGCGGGCTTCACCGCTGACGTACCTTGGTGATGTGCGTCTCCTCCTGGAGGATGATTTGAGTGTTGCGGGCAATGCGTGCAGAGGTGACGGTGGGCAGGCCTGGGCGAGAAAAAATAAATAAAATAAGCTCGGGGCTATCGGGCGGAGCTCGGGCGGCGCAAAGGAGACGAGCCGGGTCTTACCCAGAGCCTCGTCAAAGGCATTGGTGTGCAGAGACTGTGTGCCGCCAAAGACGGCAGCCATGGCCTCAACGGTGGTACGAATCACGTTGTTGTAGGGATCCTGGATTGCCACAGGCCAGGACAGAGGTGCGTAAGGGTATGTCCCTGGCATGCTCAGAAGCAGCGCCAACGGATTGGATGAAGCAGAGAACATGAATACCTGCTCTGTCAGGGACACGCCCGAGGTTTGGCAATGGGTACGAAGAAGAAGGGACTTCTCATTCTTGGGGGCAAACTTTTCCTTCATCAGGTTTGCCCAGAGTCGACGACCGGCACGCATTTTGGCGACTTCCTGGGGTTGGCGTCCAGTGTGAGGGCAGAAAACCGAGCGTTCTGATGGAGTGAACGTTGTGCCAGGAGGGCGTACGACACCGAAAAACACCACCGGGCGTGGAGGACCAAGTATCTTGGCTTGCATGAGGCGCATGTGTCACGTACGACAAAAAAGTTCATGCCAATGGCCCAGAAAAAGGAGAGACGAGGGGCAAACTTGTCGATATCGAGGCCAGCGTTAACGCCAGAGCGGCAGTACTCGAGACCATCGGCAATGGTAAAGGCCAGTTCGAGCTTGGGATCCGCACCGGCTACCAAGAATATGGGAAGAACGATAGCAAAGAACGACGAGTTTGAGCGATGAAGAGACCGGATCATGGCCTAGCTCAGTAGAGGAAATCATAACGCATGGCGAGGCAGAACAGGAGCATCAAGGCAGAAAGGGAACTTGAGCTCGAACCTTCTTGCATGTGGTACCCAGAGATGGAAATGGAGTTGTAGCGGGGCATGTGCTCCGCCGTGTAGGCGAAGATGTCGCTGATGATGCGCATTGAGGGTTCCGGGGGGTAGATGAAGGTGTTGCGGACCATGAATTCCTGTGGGTGCGGGCCAGGCAGGTGTGGACGGCGTGAGGCGTGGAGGTTCATGGTGGACAACAGTATGCAAAAGGCCAAAGGGAAACGGGCGGCCATGGGGGATCGGACCTTGAGGATATCGTTCTGGATGGTACCGGCCAAGTCGGCCTGCTTCACGCCTTGCTCCTCGGCAGCGACGACATACATGGCAAGGATGGGGAGAACGGCGCCGTTCATGGTCATGGAAACGGACATCTTGTCGAGGGGGATGCCATCAAAGAGACGCTTCATGTCCTCCACTGAGTCGATGGCCACACCAGCCATACCGACATCACCCACAACGCGGTCGTTGTCTGAATCGTAGCTATAGAAGTGCAAGTGATGTGTGTTGACCCGAAAAGGACGAGGCGTGATGTGGGTGAGGTAAGGTGGCACACTGGATAGGATCGCAGGCAGGGCTCGGGACAACGGGGGCGTACCCGCGATGCGTGGCAAGGTCGAAAGCCACGGAGAGGCCCTGCTGGCCAGCCTCGAGGTTTTTGCGGTAAAAGGCGTTGGATTCTTCGACGGTGCTGAAACCGGCATACTGACGGATGGTCCAGGGGCGCCGGGTGTACATGGACGCATAAGGGCCGCGGGTGAAGGGGTACACCCCGGGCATCTCCGTGGGCAAGCCAGCCGTGTCCTCGGCCGAGTACACGGGCTTGATGTTCAGGCCCTAATGGCGTGCCAAAAACAATGACCAGCATGACAAGGCGAAGGTGACCATGGGTGAGACCAAGGCGCACGCGAGGCACACTGAATAACTTTCTTAAAAAAAAAAAAAAAAAAAAAAAAAAAAAGGAGCCAACCTCGGGAGACTTCCATGTCAAAGCCTCATAAGGATCTTGGCCCTTGTTCTCCTTGGTAGCCTTGGCCAGCCATTCATCGTGGACCTGAGAAGACGCGGCTCGCACCGTCTGCCAGCGCCCAGCAGTAGTAGTGAGATGCACGCCTCGCAGACAAACCCCACCCAACCCCCGACTGACACCATAGCTGCCACAGATACCCCCCAGCAGGCCCATACCACAAGAGCCGAAGCATTGCTACCAGCACCCAGCCCCGACTGGAGCCTGGCCACGGCGGCGGCCCGTCGCGCTGCCATTTGCATCGACTGCATCTCGCCGACTGTACAAAACAAAAAAAATGTTTCAAGTGTGTGTGTGCTCTCTCTCTCTCTTCTCTCTCTCTCTCTCTCTCTCTTAAGCTCTCTCTCTCTCTCTCTTAAGCTCTCTCTCCTCTCTCTCTCTCTCTCTCTCCTCTCTCTCACTCTCTCTTTCCTCTGTGTGTAGTGTAATCAGTTCAAACAAAGTGTAGCCTTATACACACTTTTCTGTTCAAGCTTCTGGACGTGTGTTCCGATGATGTAATTGTCAGATAAACCCCTTCGAAAGTCCAGTCAAGACATTGGCACTACTAATCCCCGTTGATCACATGGTTTATGTAGTTAAATACGAGTTTACATCCTGCCATATAGCTTAAAGAATAAGACGTTTGTGTAGAAGATGTGGGGGTTATTGCAGTTTTCTTTTAAATTTCAATTCCGGAATCGTCGCGCTCTGTCTGTCGTCGCGCTCCGCCGTCATGCAGCTCAAACAGGCCATGCGGACGGTGGTGCATGCTCTACGACTGTGCCAGCTACCATGTCCAGAGGCCGAGCTTTTGCGTCAGGCGCGCCATGATGAACCTTCTGCTGTAAGCTACTTTTTTTTTTCTTTTTCTTTGAGAGTGCGTGGCCTCTCCCTCGCGTGCTGACGCCTTCTGCACCCCCTGGATAGCTGGCCGCGTTATGGCGTCTCTTACATGCCTTGGTCGTGCTGGTGGAAGCCGAGCGGTTGGGTTTGACCTACCACTGCCCGCTTGGTGCCGTCGACGAGCGGGGTAAGCCCCATGGCCGGCCCATCTACCCTTTCTAAGCTGCCGCTGAACTGATGGGCCCATTCGCTTCGTGTAGCTCGCGAATTTTGCCGGGCACGCTTGGCCGTCTTTAAATGCCCGGTCGTCGCCATCTACCTGCGTGGCATCGATTCTTCCCTGTAAGAAATTCTTCCTTTATCACGTCACATTTGCCTGCTACCTGCTTCTTCCATCGTACTGACCCGCCGCCACACACTGACCTGCTGCTACGCTTCGCCTCTTGTCATCGTCTTGGCCCCGGCTAGTGCCGTCTTGCAGGCCGCCATGTGGCTCACCGAGACCGTTGGGTTGCTGGACCCGAATGTGTTTCTGGCCACCGTTCAACGCGAACATGGCCACTTGGCGGACAGCTTCCGCAGTCACGACCTGACCACCACCGAGGCCGCGCTTCAATTGGTTCGCCCAACCCATGCACGAGCCGCCGCATTGCATATCGGCCCAATCGCTCACCTTGGCCCCTCGCCGTGGTCGCCTGGCTAGGCCCTGCAACGCCAAGCTGCTCGGACACGCACCAACCCCGATCGCAGCGTCTGCGATTCTCCCGGTCAGAGCGCTGCCCTGGCCCCAGAGTACAGACCCTGCGAGCATCAGATTCTGACCAAAGGCTGCTGAAATCATTTGCTCTGATCCCAGCCATGGAAGCCCTGATGCTCGCCCGGCGTAGCCTGGCCGCGCGGCACCAGCTGCAACAAGCCGTCCATCTGCTCGAAGCCAAAATCGAAGAGCTGCAAACCGTTCAACGGCGCTGTGCTCAAGCCGCGGTACGATCTGCCCTGCCAGCAAGCCAAAGCGACGTTATGTGTGGTGACTGGGCCTCAAACCCGATTTTCCAAACACTAGGCACCGTTGCCCACAAGCATCGGCCTGGCCGGCGCCTGTCTGTTGGCCTCGAAACCTGAGCGGCAAGCCGTGCAGACTGCGCTCGCCCAACTCAATGGTAAGCCTCTGTCCACCCCCACCCCCCGGTGCGCCCGGGCTACAAGCGAAAAATCTACGTTGAACACCTGGAACCCGTTTTCACCCTTGGGGCATAAATCCGATGTCGAGCTCAAGTACACTGTCGCTCTCCCCGACCCGCCCTTCCCCAATAGAACGTCTCGAACCAGTGGCCCGAAATTTACCGATTGCACGTGTCTACATGCTCCGGTGGCTGAGCCTCGTTCGCATTTGAGCCCCAAGACTGAGTTAGGCCGTCCATCTTGCTGAGCAAGCACCCGCCCCATGCTGTCAAACGTTTAAGCGAATTGATCGATCCCCAACTTTATCATTTCATCCCAGGACAGCCTTCCCTATCACCCCAGTTTCAAAAGAGATGTTGGCACGCCTCGCCCATGCAATTGTGTCTCTGAGAGAGTGAGCACGCCTGCACCTTTGCCCGTGCCTATGCCTGCACCTGTACCTGTACCTGTACACCTGGACACCTGGACACCTGGACACCTGGACACCTGGACACCTGGACACCTGTACACCTATACACTTGTACCTGGACTTGTACACCTGTACACCTGTACACCTGGACACCTGGACACCTGGACACCTGGACCACCTGCACGTCGTACCTGCAGTACACCGTCCCTGTAGTACCTGTTGCCTGTACCTGTCTCTCTCTCTCTCTCTCACTCTCTTGCTCTCCAAAATCTCTACTATATTCAAAGTGTGATCAAATCTATACTTTAGAGATCATTGTACTACCAAATGTACTTGCCAGATCGGACTCGACTCTTGCTCTCATTTTTTCCAAAAGAGAGAGAGAGAGAGATCTCTCATGACGACGCTGGAGCTGTGGCGGCAGGATCGTGGCAGCATGGCTCGGCTTTGCGGGAGGACCACTGGCGTGGTGGCGTGGGTGCTTGTGTTGGCAGTGATCTCTTCTGGCGTGGTGGCTCGTGATAGTAAGTTGGTTGTCGTGGCGGTTGGTCTTGGACCAATGGCTTGAGGTTGGATCCGCCCCTTGGTCGTGCTCTTATCATCCGTGCGGCGCCGTTTGCTCTTGCCCACTGTTCCCCCCACCCCTGTCTTGCTTAGCCAACGAATGGGCCAGCCCCGTGAACGGCACTTGGGATACTGCTGAGCGTTGGAGCTTGCAGCGCGTTCCCTACAACGATGACATTGTTGTCCTGGTATGAGGCCCCCGCGCTTAGACCACGCAACCATGCGCCGCAAACAGCAGCAGCTTCTTTTCCTGCCAAAGCCAAGGGATAGCATGTGTTCACAATGCTCACCGTTACAATATGCGTGTAGGCTCGTGATACATCCGAAGACGACTACGATGTCACGCTGCGTGGCAACGCCCAAGCGTTTCGCATCGAATTTGATGCCGGCGTCACCCTCTCGTTTGAACCCTCATCCATCATTGAGTTTGCCAACCCATCCGATCCGCGCGTCTACACAAGTCTGGGCCTGACCGCAGTCGTCCTCAGCCCGTTTGTCGTACATTTGTCGTGGATCAATGTCAATGCGTCCGCCCCTTATACGGTAAAATTCCTCATATCATGGCCTGATCTCCAAGCTCCCCCCTCCTGAACCTTTAACCATGTGTTTTGTGATACTCGCACCTGCGCTCCAGATCACGGTCGGAGCAGACACGTATACCACCACTGGGGCCGAGATCCTCGTTGACGTTCTGCCCAGCCAAGAATACGACATCTCCGTCACTGCCGTCTTAGCTTCAGGATCGACCTTGACTGGCAATGCGTCCGTCACCCCTGGCGACCTTGTCACCGGTGCGTGCCTGCCATGTGCCTTTTTCCTCCCGTCTTTTGTTTGTTTTCTCTTGAAATTTGCTCTTTCAAACCGCAGCCTCGCCACATTGTTTCTAACGATGCCTGCCCGCCTAATACAAAGCCTTCTGGGACCAACCGGTGGATGGCGATTTTGAGGACTACAGCAAGTGGCGGGATCAAAAGGAGCCATGCCTGGCGCACGTGGTCTTGCCCACCGATTCTGATGAGGAATCCTTTGTGGTGAACATGGAATCTGATCGCGTCGTTCATAGCGTTACTTTTGGCATCGGCGGTGGCGTTCAGCTCGCCATCGGCTCAACCCTTTTCTTTGAACCCAAAGAGGTGCCGGAAAGTGATGCCACGCCCGAGGTCGCAGGCTTGCCATGCATCGACATTGAAACCGAGGTAGGCTTTGGCGGCTCGTCTCCTTGATTATACCGTGAGCACAAGCGCGCACGTCCATCCCACCACCTCCTGATAGTACATGTCTTCTGCCCATCGCCTAGATTGTGCCTTCGTCGCCATTCCTTGGCACCCTCACTTGGTACAACGCTTCAGCTGATATTACCAGCATGCTCTTGACGCTGATTGATGGAACCGGCGAGAAGACGACCTCGGAAGTCTCTGACCTCACAACCGGCTCACACGTTTTTGACACATTCCCTAGCCGCACCTACGTACCCAAGCTGACTCTCCGCACTGCTGGTGGCCAGACTCGCGATGTTGGTTTGCCCATGTTTGTGGCCCCGCCCAGCGCTAAAGTCTTTCTGTGGCGTGAAGCAGTCCCCGGTGCTTGGAGTGAGCCTACCAATTGGCAAAACAATGGCAGTGTGGCGGAGCGAAGCCCATGTGGCTCAGAGCTAGTTTTCCTGACGGATCATGCTGACAGTTTGTATACCATCACGCTGGACGTCCATGCCGCCGTCACTGGCATCACCTTTGGCGATGGTCCAGGTGGCCTCGAATTTGACCCGACCTCCAGCATCGTCTTTCTGGCACCCAATGACGACACCGCGGTCGAGTGCCCACCCGCGGTCACCACCACCACCACTACTACCACTACCACTTCAACCACCACCACGACCAGCACTACCAGCACTACCACCACCACCACCACCACGATCTTGCAGTGTGAACCCTTGACTGCACCTATGGATGGCAATGCTCAGTTTGAGGTCTACGGGGGCATTTCCATGGCCTTTTTCTCCTGCAACGCCGGCTTTAACATGCTGGGCAACCCCGAACTCTATTGCCGCTACAACGAGGAAGAGGGCGCCGCACAATGGTCTGCTCCCGTCCCCACTTGTCAGGGCACTCTGTGCGATGTGGATGTGGATGTGAACGTGGTGGAAAGCTCTGCCACGAATGGTGGACGCTACCCGAGCACCTTAACCTCTTCCTGTCGCAGCGGCTACACTCCCTCCGGTGGTGACACCAGGCGCACTTGCTCCACTTCTGGCACGTACATGGGCACCCCTCTCACTTGCGTGCCCGTCTCATGTGGTGACGTCCCAAGCGATGGCGCCACTCCCAACGCAACCACGGCCACATATGGTGACGCCGTGGCTTACACCTGCCCCGCAGGGACTCATATGACTGGCGATGCTGTGCTGACTTGTACGGCCTCGGGCGCCTTCAGCGCATTGCCCCCTTCTTGCGTTCCCTGCCCTATCAACACGGCTCAAGCCCAGAGCGGGCATGCAGAGACAAGCTGCGAGCCTTGTGGTGCAAACATGGCGACCACTAGTCTTGGCAGCCACGCTTGCTCCTGTGACGTCAATTACATCGTGTCCAACGGCGCCTGTCAGGCTTGCCCAAGCGGCTTTGCCAAAGCTGGGATCGCCAACACCACATCGTGCCCCCTCGTCAACCTCGGTGTCTCTTATACCCTCTCTGTGTCTGCTGCCATGGCAACGGAGGAGATGGCGGGCGACCTTGAAGACGCGCTGGGCGCAGCCCTCTCAGCCGTGGTAGCGGGTGATCCCATCGACACGGTGGCTGTCACCCTGATTCAAGAACAGACCTCCGCCACGTCGCTCGTCTCTTTGGCTCTCGGCGTCACTACGTCCCAACGTAACAGTGCCTGCTGTGCCTTACAAACCGTTGCGTCGGGCGACTTTTCGAGCCAGCTGGAAGAGTTGGGCTGGGACGACGTGGCCACAACTTTTTTTAGTCGCTCCAATTGCGACGGCGTGCTGTGTGGTGCAGCATGCCCCGCCGGGTCAACCTTGAAGGATGGCTGGTGCGTCATTTCAGAGCTGACGTGCCCGGATGGCTTTGTCGTTGTTGGCGATGCATGCGTGAGTGAGGAAGGCAATGTGCGCTGCCCCGACGGGGCCATCTCGACCCTTGTCAATGGCTCGATCGTATGTACATGGGCCGTTGTTTGCCCCAACCCGGACCATGTATACGATCCGGAGCGTGGCTGTTTTGCGCCTGACACATGCGCGGCTGGGGAGGAGCTGACAGCCGAGTATTACTGCATTCAGAGTGTGAAGGATTGTGGTGATGGTTTCATCTACAACAAGAGCCTAGTCACGCGCGAAAATCGCGCCAACATCCGCGCCGGTTGCCAGGATATTAACGAGTGTGCCACCTCCACCTCGCCCTGCTCGTCTGACACCATGTGTGTCAACACGGCCGGGGGCTTCACCTGTGAGTGCATTGACGACTCACTGCAGTACAATGCGGTCCTCATGTCATGTGTTGACCCCAACGCTTGCGTGACGCCGCCAGCCATCGCCGCGCTGGGCATTAATTACTTTGTCAATGGAAATGGTGCCTGCGTGTCGGATACGTACGTGTGCAGCATTGTCAACTCGGTGTATGACCCGGAGATTGTGACACGAAATAATTTGGCCCTGGCTGGCTTCAAGCCGTGCGTGGCTTCAAACTCCAACTGCACGGTCTCTGGCCCCAGCGATGCCGTGGTGAGCTGCGTGTGTGCCACGGGTTATTCGGGTGATGCACAAACGGGAGCCAACAGCATCGGTTGCCAAAATTACTGCAACCCCAACCCGTGTCAGTTTGGGGGCGAATGTGAGGTGTCGCGTCGTGGTGCGCGCTGCAAGTGTGCCGTCGGCCTGAGCGGCCCCACATGCTCAATTCTGGACGCTGCCTGCGACGGCCGTTGCAACGGTCATGGCACCTGCACGCCCGGTGCCGCCAGCCCCGATTTGGACCCGGCAACCTCTGAATACGAGTGCGAGTGTGACGAAGGGTTCGCGGGTACCGATTGCGAGGTAGATACCGTGGGTTCGGGCACAAGTCAGGGATCGACCGCGTCAGATGCATCCACTTCAATGGTGATTGGTGGCGCAGCTGGTGGTGCCATTTTGCTACTCTTGCTTTTGGTTCTCATTCTGTTCCGCCGCAAGCAAAAACCTGTGACACCCACGACATCCGAGGACTTGTACGCGGTCTTGGAGGTCCGCGATGCGGACATTTGGGAAGTGGAGCGGCAGTTTGTGCGCCTGGGCGAGAAACTTGGCAATGGTGCCTTTGGCGAGGTGTTTCGGGCTTGGATTCGCAACCGCCACAGCGGTGAGGAGCGCGGGTGTGCGGCCAAGACTCTCAAACCAGGAGCGCCTTTCGAGGAGCGTCAAGACTTTTTGTCAGAGATGACGGTGATGAAGGAGATTGGGGCGCACCCCAATGTAATTGGCATCATCGGGCACTGCTTGCGCGAGGAGCCGTATATTCTACTGGTTGAGCTGGCAGACTTGGGCAACCTGCGCGACTACTTGCGTGAGTGTCGGGCGTCGCGAAGCAAGCCGCAATCCCTTCACGTGAGCCAGATGGTCGACTTTTGCCTCCAGATTGCCAGCGGCATGGCCTTTTTGGAACAGAAAAACGTGATTCACCGTGACCTCGCCGCCCGCAACGTATGTATCAAACACTGTGTCTTGAATGTCTGCTGTTTGTGTGTGCTATTCTACAATCTTGCTCGAGTCACGAATGCATGCAATCCTGCTTGAAGCTCATTGACGTGCGCGCTGCCTTGGATCCTTGTGCCAATTTGTCTAGGTGCTCGTGGGCAAGAAGCTCGAATGTAAGATCAGCGATTTCGGCCTGGCGCGCAACATCGAAGGCGAAGAATACAAGACCACAGCCACCAAGTTGCCCGTCAAGTGGATGGCTCCAGAGAGCTTGGCGGACCGCATCTACACTACCAAGTCTGATGGTGCGTTTGCGTTGCCCCTTCACGCTTGCCTAGCCCAGCTGTGATCGCTGCCACAACTCACCAATTATGGCATTGCCCGTGCTCTATACTTTGCAGTGTGGTCCTTTGGTGTGACGATGTGGGAAATCTTCTCCCTGGGAGGAACCCCATACAAAGAGTACCGCAACGGTGATGTTTTCAATTTGCTGGAGAAGGGCTATCGTTTGCCCACGCCACGTCAGGCCCCTGCCGAAGCCGACGCCATTGCCCGCATGTGCTGGTCGCTGGAAGCAGAAGATCGACCCACGTTTGGTGAGTTGGTGGATCTGTTGACGGACATGATCAAGGAAAAGAACTTTTCAACGGCCGTACCTGAGGCCGATAGCGAGGAGCTGTACGAGTCGATTGCCGACCTGTCTGACGAAAGCGAAGGCTCGGGCATCCGAGCGCCCGCGCGTGGCTCCAGTGGCGTTGGGGTCTGGATGGGTGCCGACATGTACGAGAGCCGTTTCGGCGGTGACGACATTTACGACAACGAAGCCAATGGTCAAATGCTGAGTGAGGTATGTGTGATGACTTATGAATGCCCATTGCTACCCTGTTACAACAAAATCTGCCGTCGCCTCACAACGGCGGGTCTGGCTCGTCTTGGCAGGGTCCGCTCATGGCGAACAAGGTCTTTCGTGCCAACGAAAGCAAGAACGCAGAGGGGCCTACCTATGACGTTCCTGGACCTGCCACAACTGGTCGCTCGGGCCCCATGGCTGTGTACGACTTTCCCGTTGCCAATGACACCAGCGGACGCCGGGCCACTGTCTATGACCGCCATGCTCAGCCAGCACCCTCGATCGACTTGCAAAGTAGTGACGCCACCATTTACGATTTTGCCCTTGATGACTTGGAGATTTAAGGTTCCTCAACGATTACCAGCGGTTGTCGTGTTCATGGCATTTTTGTGGCAACACAACGCATATGTGGCATTCCTGCCTGTCGCTGCTGTCTGCGTAAGAAAAAACCATTGGTTGTTGAATTTGCATCCGGCTTGGGCTCCCTTCTGCTTGCGCGTCCAGTGCAACAAGGTTTTTGCCTTGTACGCCGGAATTGATGCAGACTCGGCTTGGTCCGTGATGTAACTGAATTCTGATTTCACATGTATTGCGCCTTGGGTGCCGTCAAAGGCGTGTGAATCACAATGAACAACCAGTCTCCAAAACCACTGGTGGGAACATTGAGCACAGAAGAGGTTTTGCGCATCTGGTTGTCCCCAGCCAAGGGGCGCAAATATATCAGACAGAGAAAGCACACGATGACTAGCCACTTGCGGCGCTTGCTCAGCAAGTCACGCAAGAGCCCCCCAATGTGATGCATTGCACGAGCGGATTACAGATTGATACTTTGTAGCAAATCGATCGCGGGATCCTCTACAGGTACCCGGGCTAGAGAGACCAAGGTTGAGGCCTCTGTCTTACCAGCCGCCTAAAGGACCATTGTGGGCATGAGTGGGGGCATCATGGTCAAGAGAATGAAACAAGAGCATAATCCTGCCATGAGGCAGAACCGACCAGGATGTCTTTGCGCCGGTCCAACTGCAGGAGGGCACGCTGCGTGGCGAGCGAGAGCTCATCCAGTTCGTTCAGAGCGCTTTCAAAGGCATCCTTATCGGGTACGCTGTCATCAGTCTCCCTGAGCCAAGCCTCAGCCTCGGGTGTCAACCTCGTTCGGAGCAGCTCGGGGGCTGGGGCAAGCAAGCGGTGACACAACAGCAGGTGTAAGCTGCCATACCAGACGCATCCCTGATATATTTTGTTGTTGCTGTTGCTGTTGCTGTTGCTGTTGCTGTTGCTGTTGCTGTTGCTGTTGCTGTTCGGATTTTTTATTTTTTTGAGGCACACGCACGAGGGGGATGCAGCACTCACGCTGAAGGTGGGTAAAGGCGTCAATGCTGCCTTGTGTCATTGAATGCAGGTGTTCGTCGCGTTCATGGCTCAAAGAGAAGGGAAGAACAACGACATCATGAAGCTGCCTTTGCTGGTTAGTAAGGTCGTTGACCTTGAGATTGACCAACAAGGCTTGCAATTGCTCTGCGTCAAGCGGAGACCCAAAGGGTGTGGTGAGGGGAAATGAGTCAGAGACATGCCATGCTCCTGCCGCAAAAGGGTCTGCAGGCGGTACAAACTTTGGATAGAGGAGAAAGAAGTCAGTGCATTCTCCCTAAAGAGATTCAAATTTTGAAAAGTATGAAACAGCACGTGAGCAGTCGGTCAGCTCTGTCAACAATGACGGCAAATCGGTCCGAGCAGCATCACTGGCCTCGGGCCCAAACGCACCAGCTAAAGGTCGGATCTTGCTCCAGCTTGAAATGCAGCAGATGCAAGTCCTGCTTAATTTGATGCAGACGAGGGGTGACCTGCTGCAAAAGCACCGCAACCGTGTGCCCGTCCTTGGACATGTTCCCTCGTCCACTCCCACGTCTCAGTCTGATGCTGCTGCGCACACGCTGCCGTTTTCCAGTCCGTCGTCTCCACAAAAAAAAAAAAAAAAAAACTGAAACTGGAACTCGTCGTGTGAATGTAAACTTGATCTCTTCAAAGTAAATTCTCTCTTCTGAGGCATCTGCTACCTAGTGTAATTTATTAAAGTGTAGCTACAAGTACACTTAGACATGCGTTTTGCGTGCATGCATGTAACTACGTCGGCTTCGTAAAAGAAAGGGGCGGAGCTTGTCGCCCTGTAGCACTTGCTTAACCTGTGTGCTTTGTTGATTTGACTCTTTGATGGTCGGGTTTGGGTTCCACCGCGGCAGCAGCGACAAGTGCAGGGCTTCGGGTTCGCAAAAGCATGAACAGTCATCGATGGGCTCATGCAATTGTTTGTTTGGCTGCCAAATGCACCTGCAGGCATTCGTCATTTGTCCGGACAGGCAACGCTTCCATTGGTGCGCATCACAGCTTGGTTGAAAAAGCACGTCAGACGCGAGCCTCCGTCGAGGATCTGAGCGTGCCGCCATGGCAAACCCCTGGCAGTTTGGTGAAATCTCCAAGGATGCTGCCGATGGTACGATGCGCCATGACTTGCCCTGTTGGTCGATCATTACTGTTGCAGGGCGCATGCAAGTGTGCCGTCACCTCGTCCGCGTGTGACCGTTGTTGTCATTGGTTTTTATTTTTGATCCGCCCCCACGTTTTTTGTTTTTTGTTTTTTATTGGCTTGCTTGCTTGTCTCCGCACCCATTCGACTCATCCATTCCCCTCTTCAATTATCATGGACTCGGCGTGTTTTCAGAGCTGTTGCAAAAAGATGGCTTGGAGGATGGCAAGTTTTTGGTTCGCATTCGACCGGGACACCCAGAAGACTACGTCCTAGCCGTCGTGTTCAAGGGCCGTCCGACGCACCACCTGGTGCAAAAGGGGGTTGATGGCATGTTCACGGTCAACAAAAAGAGTTTTGGCCCAGCACGCAGTATCAGTGAGGTGCGCTCTTGCCAGACCCCATCTTGCACTCGCCCACAACGCTCAGAGCCAGGGTAGAAGAAAAAGAAGAAGAAGGCCATTGTACTCGGCGCCTCGAAGTTTCGGCCACCTGACCTGAATGTGGCAATAGGTGGTGGCCCTATTCCAAACGGATACACTTCCACCCAATTGGCCAGTCAAACTGGCTTCCTTTGTCCGCAACCCCAATCTAGCGACCCCGTCGAGTGCGCCGGCACCCGCGGCGGGTGGCACTGAAGCCAACGATGCGGCAGGTGGTATCCGTCGGCAATCTTTAGCGCGACAGTCCTCACGCCGAGGTCCCCCACCATGGATGCACCGTCCAATGGGGAAGAGCGACGCCGATCGTATGTTGCAACTATGCTGTCTTTCTGGCATCAATCGACCGGAGTTGCCTCGTGTAGGCAAGGGAGGCACGCTCTGGGAGTTTGGGATGGGAAAGCATTCCGTCATGTTTGATGGGCCCTTGCGCTGTTTCTCATGGTTGGCATGACCCTTGTTGGGCTGTAGAACTGATCATGGCACATCCCGAAGTAGTGGATGGGCTCTTTTTCGTGCGGGGTCGGGGGGCCGATCGTCCTGGCGAGTACGTTATTACAGTCGTGTACAAAGGCAAGCCGACGCAACATTTGGTGCGCCAGAGTAGCAAGGGGGAGGAGTACACCGTCAATGGCAAGGCGTGCACCGATTGCACAACTTTGGGTCAGGTGGTCAAGTTTTTGCGCTCGGCCCATCCATTTTGGCCCGTACCTCTGAAGGACCACGTCCCCGCTCAGGGACGTAGCCGCAGTGACTCGGTCAAGAGCACGGGCTCGGCTCAGGGCTCAGCGTCGACAACTCCAGTTGCGGCTGCGGCGCCTCTTGCTGATGCAGCCCGTCGTGAGGCTGAGGACAAGGCTCGCCGCGAGGCCGAGGACAAGGCCCGTCGTGAGGTCGAGGGCAAGGCCCGTCGTGAGGCCGAGGACAAGGCCCGTCGCGAGGCCGAGGACAAGGCCCGTCGCGAGGCCGAGGACAAGGCCCGTCGTGAGGCCGAGGACAAGGCCCGACGCGAGGCCGAAGAATCAGTGGAGCAACAGCGCCGCGCTCATGAGAGTAAAGTGGCAGCTGCTGAAGCAGAGGCCCGTCGCAAGGCAGATGAGGAATCTCGGATCCTTCGGCAGCAAGAAGCTGAGGCCGAGGCGGCGCGAGAGCGAAAGCTACAGGGTGAGGCAGAAGCAGAGCGCCGTGCCGAGGCCACACGTCGCCAGCAAGAGGCCCGCCAGCAAGAGGCCCGCCAGCAACAACAACAACAACAACAACAACAACAAGCAGAAACAGATGAGGCACCCCCTCCCAAAATGCTGTCCGAAGCGACGAGAGCCAATGCCCGCCACTTGTCTCGTCATAACTTGGCAAACCTTATGCGCTCGGATACGCCCCTGTCCAACAATGACGATGTAGCTTCAGAACTAGGTTAGCCTTGCTGTCTGAGACGCGCGCCTAGTTTGACACGACCTTGCTCTTGTCTTGCCTTGACTCCTGTCTTTGCCTTCTCTTGCGGGACTTCTCATGTTGTTGCCTTTGCCAGAGATCAACAAGCCTCGAGCCATGCCCAACGGGCGGGAGGTGACGCTTATGATATCGCGGCCCAACCGCATGGTTGCCTTTGGCTTCACCGTCTCGTCAATGTGGCGCGTTGATGCCCCCGACGACGAGTACGGGCGCTACAACATTATCAAAATGATTGAGCCCGGTTCGCCCGCCGAGACTGGCAAGCTGGAGGTGGAAGACATTATCAAAACCATCGATGGCATGGTCTGTCCTGGATACGAAATGCAAGCTTGCTATGTGGACACCGTGTCAGCTCATAGGCGCCCGCGGGCATGGTGTTTCATTTTTTGACTCGACTCGGGGTGAATGATGCGTGTAGGATGTGTCACACTGTGATATCAACGAGCTCAAAGCCATTGTGCGCGAGCGGGGTAAGTGGTGTCCGGACCGATTCTGCGCATTTTGATTGGATTGGTTGCTACCACCGCTGCGCTCAACATTAAAAGGTTTTGGCCAAACTCATGGAGGTCCGATCCGCATTGATTTGATGGATGAAATATGGGGTAGAGCTCAAGTTTGAAGTCGTGGTGGTTCGCCCAGACCTGCAAATCTTTCGCAAGCGACAGGACATGTGTCGCAAGAAGGATGCCTCGCTACGTACGTGCTGACGGCCGAGATTGGTGGCCATTGTTGTGCGAGCATTGCGGTTGTGCCAGCAATCTGCGACTATTGTCGCTACCGCCTTGGTTGTGATGCGGCGCCACGCGCGTGTCGACCATCAACCCTCGTGGAACCTCATGGGGGGTGGCGATTGGCCTGGCGGTGCCGATTGTTTATAGTGAAAAAGTCCAAGGGCAAGAACGCCGTGCGCGCAAGTCAGAAGGCCAAAACCCGCCTTTCACGACGTAGGTGCTGATTTAAATCGAGTTGCCTTAGAGCGCATATCTGGGGCGAGGACTCACCTAGATGTGGCGCCTTGCCGGTGGCTGTTCTTGTTGTTTTGGCAGAGGGCGAGTGCTGCGGTGGCATGTGGTGTCATCATGAAAGCAGTCAAGCCAAACGCGAGGCGGAGGAGCAACAAATTCTCAACTCCTGGATCAGCGTCAAGCAGCGCTTGGCAGGCAAGCCTCAGGCGGTTCTCTTGGGCACTCAGGAGGTGTCTCGCGTTTGAGCAGGCCTCGTCGGCTCAGGTGTTCTCTCCCTCCCGCTCTTCCTCTCTCTGTCTGTGGCTGTTGCTGTTTGATTTTTTTTTTGTTTTTTGCGTGTTCGCGGGTGCACGAAGGCAGGCCTTGTGTCCCCTTCGTGTTGGCACTGGTTGGCGACATAATATGGATCCATGATGTGCAGCTCTTGGCGTGTCTCTTCTTGCTGGGTGCAAGTTTCGATGGCATGGCCATGCATGCACGCTTGCTGCCCCCTTCAAATTTAACTCGTTCCACGAAAACACACTCATTTTCAACTTTTACAACTCTTCTCTCAATCAATTTCATTAACTTTTACTCTCTCTGGGTTGACTCATCACACGCGACCCATGGGAAAAACCTTCACAAGCTGGGGCCAGCGAGGAATTCATAGGAACACTATGGCAGAGATTGGCACCTGCCAGATGGTATTCGCCTGACCCTCACTCTGCGATTCTGTTGAGACGCTCCTGCCTACCTACCGGCCACCACGTGTAGATAGATAGTGGGCGTCGTTGCAAATCAGTTGATGAGTCTTCCCCATGGACTCCTCGATTGTGCTTTGCGCTGATGAACCTCGCGAGCGATGAGGCATGCCTGCCTGATCTGAGGCAGGGATGCAGTCAAAGCGCAGTAGTCGTATCAAAGGGAAAGCGGGCGCAAGGTGTAGCGGTCAGAATCCCACGCGGTTGACCATGAACATTGATTACAGAGAGAACAAAGTAGTTTGTGCCTTGCGCCGATTGTCGGAAAAACGCACGATAATCAAGCGCCAGCTTGGTAGGGCACTCCTGCTCTAGAGTTGACGTCTTCGCAAGGCACGATCTACCTTGTCAGGTGGGCTCTATTGCAAGTATGGCCGCCCAGATGATTGCATGCATCGACACCTTGTGTCGACGACATCCCGGCAACCCAGCCGTCATGCACAAGCTCTTGTTTCATATGAAGATGAAGTCGATGATACCCTGTTGCGCCCAACTTCGATGCAGCTGACCTGATTGTTGTTGGTGGAGAGAGCCATTCCAGCAAAGCATGGCGGTAAACCCTCGATAAACAAGAGTGCGCACCTCACCGACCAACCAGACAGACAGACAGACCCTGGCTCCGCCATTCATTGGAGAAAACACCTTGCCTCGCGGTGGCGCAGATCATCAACATGCTATAATAACAGAAGGTCACTTTGAAGTTCTGTCAAGAACTCGATTCAACAGTTGTAGGATAGAAAAAAAAAAGGTAGAGGCTTGCAAAGCCACACCAACGACGCTAGCAAAGCTAAAGAAGAAGGGAACGGAACAGCTCACACCTGAGCTGGAACACGGACACAGGGCGCACACGTCTCGAAAATAAAAATAAAAAAGAGACAGCGACCCAAAACACACTCAAACAAGGCTAAGAGGAATCATCGAATGCTTTCCTAGGGGCGGCAAAGTACGCATTGACGTCGAGGGGAAAGCAGGGGAATAACATGGGAAGGCTAAGATGAAGTTCGACATGGAGAGATATATGGAAACAGCGACAAGAAAAGAAACAGGCTGGTGCCCGGACGGTAATGACGCGAAGAATAAGAACAGTGAAAAAGCGGGTCGAATGCAGAGAGCCAGCTCAGCACTCGCTTTGACGTTGGTCTTAAGATAAGACGACGCGCACAACGCCGTTCACAAACAGGAGAAACAAACAAGGGAATCTGTGAAAGGAGGGCAGGGCTTAGGCAAGAGTTGCCAGAGTCGAGGCCATCTTGCTGCGCTTGGCGGCAGGTTGAGCCACATCATTGGCTGGGTTCTTTGCCAAAGACTTTTTGCTGGTTGACTTCTTGCCCATGGGCTTGGCCTCGCCCTGTTTTTGGCGCGACGTGCCATTGTTCACGACTGAATGATGTAGGACAGAGAGGAAAAGGGTGAGTTGGGCCGTTGGGGCAGGCAATGGCGCGCAGATGCACGGCACATGACACTACTATCGCAGAGAGGGGACCGCGACTTACTCTCCACGGCCAAGCGCGGGGCAAAGGTGAGCGTGTAGATGGATCGACACCGCGTGCACTTTTCTTGAGGGGAGAGGGATGCCAAGAACTTTTCTGGACCACACATGTGCTTGTTCTGGCAGCCACGAGGAATGGTTTGCAGCGCTATTGAGAAGCAAATGGGGTGAGATGGTGGGAGCTTGTGCATTGCCCAGCAAGCTGTACTAGTACGTTGGAGGGATGGGGGCTTACCAGTGCGAATAGTTTCGAGGTTCGTTTGCAGGTTCGAAGTCATGCACAACTGGTGCTTGACGCGAATGGCTTTGGCGATATCATTCCACAAGCCCGAGTAACAGGTCTACGCAAGCATCCCCAAAAAAAAAAAAAAAAAAAAAAAAAAACATGAGGTCGAATGAGTGCTCGGGCCTTTGTAGACAGGAGGCAGCCATGTGAATACAGCGTGCACCGCAAACTTACGCCACAGATGCGCAGATCGCTATTACGACCGGGCCCCTTGCAAACGGGACAGATGATGCCGTTGGTGCAGTTGGAGGTCTTTGTGGCCGTTTCAACCTTGGGCTTGACACTGCCTCTGCCCTTGCCCTTGCCCTTGCCTTTGCCCTTGCCCTTGCTCTTGGCTTTGCTCTGGGACTCGCCTTGATCGGTGCTAGCAGGGATCATGCCTGATGCAGATGCGGGACTTGCGGTTGGGTTCTGAAGCGCTTGGTAGTTGGAGAACGAGGAGCTCTCAGCGGTGGCTTCGATGGGCGAGACGGCGTTGCAAATGTGGATGGGAGAGGAAGCGGTTGCTTCGAGCTGCAAGCCCGGAGCATGGGTTGTGGAGGACGGGGTGTCGTACATGGAGGAAAAGACGCTGTCGCGTTGATCCATCAAGGCACCCAGTGGGCTCACTTGAGCCGCGGCTGAGAGGTATTGAGCTGGATCCTGAATCAAGCTGTGGAAGATACTTGAGGGCGGGAAGATGGGAACCGAAGGTGGGTTCACATGGGAGTGGCAGTCGGGGGAGTTGGTGCGTGAGTTAAAGCTGCTGGTGGCGCTGCTCGCGGCGGTGGGGCCGGGTTGTGGTGGAAGGGTGGTCACGGGCATGTTGATCAGATCGCCCAGATCCAAGTCCAGGTTGAGATTGACGAGGGTCGCAAAGGCATTGCTGTCCATACTGGCAGCGAAGGGAGGGAAGTCATCCTCCATGGTGGAGCGCAGATCATCCACGATCATGTTCAAGTCGAGGTCAGGCAAGCCGCCGATCGCAGGCAAGCCGCCGATCGAACCGGTGGAGACCGCAGAGGCCAAGCAGTCCATGATGGCAGAAAGGGGAGCTAGAAGTGAACTGGTGCGCGTGTTTGTTGTGTGTTTTCGTGGGTGCCAGCTGCCGTCTGAACGAACGAATGGTCGAGGCAAAAGAAGACGAACTGACAAAGGGGGCGGGCGATAAACGGTAAATGAGGTGCAGTGGCTCGCTGGCGTGGAAGCCAAGGGACCGACAAGTTGGGAGATCAAGTCGTTGGGGCATGTGGTGGTGGGGCGTGTGGTGGGGGTGTTTGAGAACGATCCGGTCCTTGAGGTGGGGGCTAACGGGGGTACACTGACTGATGTCGTCCAAGATTGAGTGAGGAAGAAAAATGAGCAGGTTGAAGTCTCCACAGACGGAGCTGATCGGCACAAGAGCTTCAGGTTCAGTCCCTGCCAGTGGTGCTTGTTGAGCAAAACAAGCAAATGGATGTACCAGGCGAAAGTCAATGAGGTGAGTCGCTACAGAGAGAGAGAGAGANCCGTGTGTGTGTTTGTGTGAT
>NW_001865075.1:247313-252565 GCF_000002865.3 Monosiga brevicollis MX1
GCTGATCCTCGAGCCCTCACGTGAATTGGCCGAACAAACTCGCGATCAGGTCAGTGGAGCCATGCTCTGGGTGGCCACCTGAGCTTTGTCAACAGAGCATGACGAAATGCAGCGTAAGCACTTGTCCTAATGCATATATGCTGCTTGCTTGGCGCTTGACAAATGTAGCTCAACTTGTTTAAGAAGCACATCTCAGACTGTAACCTGCGCACGGCATTGCTGATTGGCGGCATGAGCGCCAAGGACCAGCTCAAGCAACTGGCGCAAGGTCAGCCCCGCTCAGCTCGGGCCACAGTGCCCTGTGCTTGTTGCCCACCACGAACTATGCTTCACGCTCGATTCAAGCTGACACCCTCCTGGCCCCCTCATGTTGCCATCCTCGTCTAGGCGTGGAGATTATTGTTGGCACGCCCGGCCGTGTGGAGGACTTTGTCAAAACGGGCAAGCTAGATCTTGGCCGCGTCCGCTTCTTTGTCATGGACGAAGTATGTCATTTCGACCCAGCTTCTCGAGCCACTTGCATCCTCAAAGTACCGCACGCTCATCTCGTGTTTCGTGTGCACAGGTGGATGCCTTGCTCTCGCAGGGCCACTTCAACCTGCTGCGCGACTTGTACAAGCGCATGCCTCAAGAAGACCCCGCTGGGCGCCGCCTGCAGGTGGTTGTGTGCTCGGCCACCCTCCACTCACCCGATGTCACCAAGTTGGCAGAGACCATCATGTACCATCCAGCTTGGGTTGACTTGAAGGTGGGTGCCAATCTTGTTCGGCCACATGCTGCATGTCAGACATCATAGCAGACATTGTAACCATGACCAGACGAGAGATCAAGCTCTCGCATCTCAATGCGACGCGATATCGGTGGCAACGTAGGGCATGGATTCGGTGCCAGACACGGTGCACCATGCCGTTGTGCGCATCGATCCCACACGCGACACGTGCGTTTCAAGCTCTCTCAACCCTATTTGCTTAGATGCCAGCGTTGTGCAACAACGGGTCTTTCTCACAGCTCAAGGCCGTCTGATGCTAGGTGGTGGCATCAAGTCCCCGCGTACGCACGCACAGACGATGTGCATGCCCGCGACAACATCAAGCCACAGCGTCAAAGCAAAGAGGATCTGTCTGAAGGAGTCAAGCGTCTCAAGTACAAATATCTCCTGGCAGCCATCGACCAGCACCAAATGGATCAAGCCATCATTTTCTGCCGCACCAAGCTCGACTGCGATAACGTGGAGCGCTTCCTGCAGACAGAGGGTGGTGGGGCCAAGGCCATGGTGAATGGTTACACCTGCGTCTGCGTGCACTCGGACCGCCGCGTGCCCGAGCGTCGAGAGAATTTGCAAAAGTTCAAGGTGCGCTGCCCCAACCACGATCCATCAAGTTGGCAGGCCATGTTGGTGGCCTGCCTCTGGCGCATTCACGTACATGCTGGGCCAGGAGATGATTGACAGCTCACTCTCTGTGCGTGGTCCGTGGTGGGGATCCTCACGCACGCCTCATAGGATGGTGAGGCACGCTTCCTGATCTGCACGGACGTTGCAGCACGTGGCATTGATGTCAAGGGCATCCCTTATGTCATCAACTTTACCATGCCGGATGAGAAGCAAAACTATGTGCACCGTATCGGCCGCGTTGGTCGCGCCGACCGCATGGGTCTAGCCATCTCATTCGTGGCCACTGTCCCCGAAAAGGTACGTAAGGGCGCCAACGAGGCGTTTTGTTCTGCTTGTAGCGTGCTCGGCCTCGTGTTGCCATGGTGTTGCTCAACACCCCCGGCCGGGTGTTTTTTTATGGTAGGTGTGGTATCACAAATGCCCTGCGCGCGGCAAGGGCTGTCACAACACGCGCCTGGTTGAGCAAGGTGGCTGTACCATCTGGTACGATGAGCCCAACCTCTTGAGCGAGGTGCAGGCCCACATTGGTGTGGTCATTCCCGAGCTCGATGAGTCGATGGCAGTGCCTCACCACGAATACGACGGCAAAGTGCGTTGATCCTCTTGCACCTCATGGTTTCTATAGCTTGACGCAGTTCCCCCATGCTCACTGCACCTCTGCTATTTGCTCGCACGTTGTTCAGGTGGTCTACGGCGAGGCTCGGGACAAGAACAAGCAGCAATATGCGGGTCATGCGGCCTTACTGGCGCCCTCGGTCGCAGAGTTGACTTCGTTGGAGCACTCGGCGCAAACGTCGTACCTTCAGCTTTTGACCAGCCTCTGAGGGGCGCAAGGGAGTGTACCGTGCTCCTCTTGTACGGGGACACCAATATTATCCTGTCACTCGCCGCTGCAATCGACAAGTCTATTGGCATGCATTCCTTTTTCCTTTGCTTTTCTGTCCATCATTGAGAAGCCCACCGCTGTGCCTGAGTCTGTGCCCTGTCAGATAATGTCGCTATTCCGGGATGGATGGAACGGAACAATACGCAAAGAAAAAAGAAAAGGAAGGAGAGAATGGTTGAGGATGGGCCTTGATGACTTAATATTCAATTTGTTTGCCTCGGCCGACTATTGGGGACTGAAGGGAACAGGGCCGAGCAGAGACGGAGCGGCCTCGTAGGCGGTCGGCTGCGAACGTGCAGTCACCTGAGCCGGGCATCGCTGGATGTTGTGTGCTTCTCTGAAGGCTGATTACCTGAGTTGAAGGAGCATACGAGTGGGAGACTCGATGAGCTCTTTCATGACGTTGCTAAAGTTGGCAATGGTGACGCCGTCGATGACTCGGTGGTCGGCGCTGAAAGAAATGTTCATGACGTTGACAGGTACAACGTTGTCGTTGTCGTCGAAGCGAGGTACGCGCTGAATCTTGCCAATGGCCGCGATAGCAACCTGGGGGACCACCACGACGGGGCCCAAGTAGGTACCACCAACAACGCCAATGTTGGAGATGCTGAATGTACCGCCGCTCAAGTGGTCACGGCCCAGACGGCCGGCGGCACCCAGCTCCTGAAGGGTGTTGAGTTCCTGAGCAATCTCAAGCACGTTTTTGGATTCGACGTTCTTGATGTTGGGGACGAGCAGGCCTTGGGGCGTATCCATGGCCACGCAAATGTTATGAGCTGCGCGCTGGGTAATTTGCGTGCATTCCTCATCAACGTGGCTGAGGAGAACACCACGGCGAGACGGTGAGACATAAGGAGAACTGAGACTGTGAAGGAGACTCTCAACATTGTCTGAAAGCGGGTGCGTGGTGTGCAGGACCTTACCTATTGAGCATGGGGTATTCATGCAGGGCAAGCGAGGCTGCCTTGATGATAAAGGGCATGTAGGACAGCTTGATGCCCTGAGCAGCCAACTGCCAAAGATGAACAGCACGAGCGGGTAAGTGGGAGCCGGTGGGACATGAGCCATGCATGAATGCTGCGGTGTTGCGGGGTTTGCTCCAAGAACGGAAGGGTGGAGCAGGAAACACACCTTGCCCTTGAGTTCGCTGCGAACCTCGATGAGACGATCCATGATGATCTAAGGAACAGGTTATATCGCAGTACGAGTTAGGGAAAACAGCGGTACAAAAGTTGAACGGGGGTCGGATAAACGTGGTGGCGTGGCTCGTAAGGCAGAAGCCAAAAGCCAAGGGTGACGTGTTTACGTACTTCATCGGCATAACCAAAGTGGGGCACACGGAGGGCGGAGGTCATGCTCTGCACCATGGCCTTTTGAATGCCCTTGATGGGGGTGACCACGTCCTCGCCCAGGGGAAGGATGGGTTGTGGGCGTGGCGCGGGCGTCGCGGCGGGCGTAGGAGTAGGAGCGGTGGAGCTGGGTGTCGATGCTGGGGTGGCGGGAGTGGCGGCGGGACCACCGTTTTCGATAAAGGCGAGCACGTCCTCTTTGAGCACGCGACCGTCCTTGCCCGAGCCCTGAATCTGATGGAGCTCGAGGTTGTGCTCACGAATGATGCGACGGACGGCCGGCGTCATGAGAGCCTTGGCCTTGTTCGAGCTCGGAGCAGGGGATGAGCTGGCAGCAGAGCCATCGGCGGCGGCGGCAGCAGCAGCAGCAGCAGGCGCCTCGGATGCGTTGGAGGGGGCGGCATCGGCGGCGGCGTCGTCCTCATCCACTTCGACCTGCATCAGGGGTTGCCCGACCTTGGCGGTGTCTCCTTCGGCATGGTAGAGCTTGGTGATGACGCCGTCGTAGCGACTTGTAATGTCCAACGTTGCCTGTGAGTTGCGATGAAAGTGGGGTTGGGGGGGAGGGGGTATCGGGGATGAGGCATGACAGTCGCAGAGTGACGAGCACGAGGAGACGAAAGACACGGAGAGGAGGCAGAGAGGAGGCAGAGGGGAGGCAGGGCGGTGGTGGCAAGGGAGGTGGGGAGGATAGCGGGGGAGGTGGGGAGATGACCTTGTCGCTTTGAACGTCGCAAACGGTATCAAGCTGGGCCACGGTTTCACCCTCGGACACGTGCGTGAAGAGGTAGCAAAAGGGTCAGTGTCTGATTCCTTTTTCCTTTGGCAAGGACCCCGAAAAAAAAAAACCCCCCCTTTCAGGCGGGGCGAGCGGGGTGGGGCGAGAGACCGACCATTTGAGGAGCAGAACTTCGGCAATGCCTTCACCGACATCCGCAAGCATAAAGTCGACCTTTTTGGCCAAGAGCGGGGCGGCGTGGAGCTGGCGCCAGGCGTGGAGGGCGGGAGCTGGTTGGAGCCGACGAGCAGCAGTTGCTGGTGCGCGAGCGGCCGAGGCGAGATGGCGCGCGGCCCCGGCCCAAGCCGAGCGGCGTGCCAAGGCGCGAAGCGCAAAAGCCATCGATGGGGTCAAACAAGCGTAGGCAAGGGACCAGGGAGCTGCGGCTGGAAAGTTGGATATGCAGAAATGCAAGACGCAGCCGCCGTGACCCGTCGACCGTGTCCTACGAGCCACAGCGCGCATTCCCAACGAGCACACAAGACCCCACGAGGCAGATCAAAGCCAGGCATATCGCGGCAGCCAGGCCAGGCAAGGCAAGGCAAGGCAAGGCAGGTGTGCGATAGATGAGCGACAGGCGAGCACGGCAGTGCAGAGCGTGAGCGAGAGGTGTGAAGAAGCCCCTCCCTTGATACGCACAACGCCAACAGCAGTGTTCAAACCCCACAACCTGTCACCAACAGCCCTGTCGTTCCCCATCCCCCCCTCTCCACATTCAACCCGTCAGCCGCCGCCGCCGCCATTCAAGACGAAGACGACGACGACGAAGACGACGAAGACTTCTCCACTGAGACCTCTCTCTCTCTCTCTCTCTCTCTCTCTCTCTCTCTCTCGCTCTCTCTCACT
>NW_001865075.1:252790-255312 GCF_000002865.3 Monosiga brevicollis MX1
TTCCTTCCTTCCTTCCAGGGGCGGTTAGTTCCTTTTGGTCCCTTGCGCTCTGCTCGCTACCCCTTCAGCTCTGCCCCTCCCTCCCGCTCACGCTCCATCTTTCTCTGCGCACCATCGAACGACTTCAGAAGACGAAGAAACCGAAGAGCAACATCAGACGGGATCGCCATGGAAACCTGGCGCATAGCATACTGAACACAGCACAACAGTCAAGGAAAGGCACACCGTGCATCATAAACAGCACGACGCGGCGTCATACACCGACGCCAACAACGCCAACAACGCCGCCGCCGCCGCCGTTTTGCCAGTTCGCCAGTTTACCGCTCTTACGCAACCGGCATCGAAACTGTTGTTTGGAACACCTGACTACAACAGCTCCCACACCGCTGGCTGGCCAGGTTGGGTAATCGGTCCTTTGAATCACATTCCAGCTAAAAGTCTCTGTAAACCAATTCACATTTTAACGTTGCTCATAGTGTGAAGCTTTTTACAGTTTATCACATGAACGTTACAGACGCCCATGCGTCGTTTGTCAGATAACTTAATAAACTGTACTTAGGTTCACACTTTAAAATTCTTCAAGCACACAGACATAGAGAGAGAGAGAGAGAGAGAGAAGAAGAAGAAGAAAGAAGCAGCCACGTGCGCATCACACACACACATAAGGTTTTGCCCTAAGACCTTTCTTTACACCTATGGAAAGGTGCTGGACCAAACGGCAGCCGGAATGCGGAGGGCGGGCTCGACCGAGAAACAGACACAGTGAGACAGAATGACAGAGTGACAGAGAGACAGGAGAGACAGGAGAGACAGAGCATGTGTGTGAAGAAACAGATAGAGGGACGTTGGTGTCTGGCACTGGAGACTAGTCCAGAAAAAGAGCCATCTAATACGTAAGGCAGAGGCCATCGTTTCGGTGTCAAGTTCATGCCGCTGCCCCTTCTGCGCGCGACTGGCGACAAGACGACACGAGATATCAAACACTCACACACACACACACACACACTCTCTCTCTCTCTCTCTCTCTCTCTCTCTCTCTCTCTCTCTCTCTCTCTCTCTCTCTCTCTCTCGTGCGCGCGGGGGCGCGTTCGACGACGAACACCCCCTTCTGGCTTCCAACGGCACCCCTCACGCCCTCCCTCTCTCTCTCGCTCTCTCTTGAAGAGCCCCCTTTTGGCGTCAAGGAGTGACGGTTGTACGTAGAGTTTCGCATGCAAGTTCCACACCTGTACATTCCAACGTCATGCACGCTGGTTTTCCCACGTTGTGTGCCGACATCTTTTTCTTCTTTCCTACACGTTAAACAATACGTTGTACGGGTTCTTGATTTATGATACATTTATTAACGTGAATGATCCCATGTAACCTGCTTTTTCCTAAATGTTTGCTACATTTTCTCAGAGTGTTGCTACAACAACTCTGATTTTTTCTTCTTCTTCTTCTTCTTCAGCGAGTTTGAAGTGAAGCACATGCTCTCTCTCTCTCTCTCTCTCTCTCTCTCTCTCTCATTCTCTCTCTCTCTCTCTCACTTTTTCCTCGTCGTCGTCGTCGTCGTTGTCGCCGCCGTCGCCGTTCAAGATGCCGTCTGACGCTGCTTTGAAGCGCGCTGAGGCCAAGAAGAAACGTGCCGAGCGCAAGGCCGCATCTCTTGCTGCCAAGGGTGTAAGTCACAACTCCCAATCACCATCTGGCTGCCTCTTTCTTTTTTCTTCTTCTTCTTCTTCTAGTTTTTATGACCACGAGGGCGGCCGCGCAACGCGTGCGCGCGTCTTGAACCCTCCCCTCCCCTTCCTTGTTGCCCGGCTCTTGGCCTCTCTGCTGCTTTCTTTTCTTTGTCGTCTTGTCTTGTCGAGGTGACCCGCTGTTTTGAGCTGTTGCTGGGTATACTCGGGTGCTGGTGGTGATGCATCAGGCTTAGTTAGGGGATGATGGACCCAGGGCCGATGCCGCTTTGTTGTGCCCTTGGATGACTTGAATGACTCAAATGTCTAATGTGCTTTTTTTTTTTCGACTCTTAGGACACAGAACAGGCGGCTGCTTTGGCTGCCAAGGCCGATGAAATCACCCCCATAACCAGCGAGCTTGAGAAGGTTGGTCTCCAACTTCTCACACCTCAAGCCCTTTCTTGTCTTGCCGACAAATCGACCCACCGTCATAATTGCCGGTCCTCCACCACCTGGCTCCGTACTCACACATGACTTGCACTATTGTGCTGCATGCTAGGTCGCGCTCAACGCTCGTAACACCACGGGTGTCCTCGCTTCCCACGAGCAAAGCCGTGATGTCAAGCTCATCAACTTTAGTCTCACCTACCACGGTGTCGTCATGTTCGAGGATACCACCCTCGAGCTCAACTACGGTCGCCGCTACGGTTCGTTGGCACTTTGCTTCCGCTCAAATGCGGGTGTCGGTCCGATTCAACATTTGTCTTCTTGTTCTTTTTCTTCTTCTTCTTCTTCTTCTTCATCTCTCTCTCTCTCTCTCTCTCTCTCTCTCTCTCTCTCTCTCCCCCCCCCCCACCC
>NW_001865075.1:255362-281682 GCF_000002865.3 Monosiga brevicollis MX1
TTTCCCCCCCCCCCCCCCCCGCCTCTCGCTCACCTTGCTGTTTTTGCCTCACACCACGACGCAGGTCTGCTCGGTCCCAACGGTGCGGGCAAGTCGACACTCCTGACAGCCATTGCCGAACAGGATGTCCCCCTCCCCGACCACTTTGACATCTTTCACCTCAAGAAGGAGATTGACGCCACGGACCTGACGGCCCTGGAAGCCGTTCTTGACGTCGATGCCGAGCGCAAGCGTCTGGAAGCTGAAGCTGAGCGCCTCATTGAGATGGACTTGGCCGAGTCGGACCGTCTCACCTCCATCTACGAGCGTCTGGATGCCATGGATGCCTCCCTCGCTGAGGCCAAGGCTGCCAAGCTCCTCCATGGTCTTGGCTTCACCAAAGAGATGCAGGCCAAGAAGACCAAGGACTTTAGCGGTGGTTGGCGCATGCGTATCGCCCTCGCCCGTGCCCTCTTCATTCAGCCTTCCATCATGCTGCTCGACGAGCCCACCAACCACTTGGATCTTGAGGCCTGTGTGTGGCTTGAGGAGGAGCTCAAGAACTACCCCGCTTGCCTCGTCATCATCTCCCACTCCCAGGATTTCCTCAACGGCGTCTGCACCAACATCATGCATCTCCAGAACCGCCACCTCAAGTATTACTCGGGTAACTACGACCAATACGTCAAGACCCGTGCTGAACTCGAGGAGAACCAGATGAAGCGCTACCAACAGGAGCAAGATCAGATTGCCCACATGAAAAACTACATTGCTCGCTTCGGTCACGGTAGCGCCAAGCTGGCCCGTCAGGCCCAGTCCAAGGAAAAGGTCCTGGCCAAGATGGTCGCCGGTGGTCTCACCGAAAAGGTGCAGGCTGATCACTCGATCGATTTCAAGTTCCCTGATTGCGGCAAGCTGCCCCCGCCCGTGCTCATGGTTGAGAACGTCAGCTTCAAGTACCCTGGCACTGAAAAGTACCTCTACCGCAACCTGGACTTTGGCGTCGACCTTGACACCCGTCTTGCCCTGGTCGGCCCCAACGGTGCGGGCAAGTCCACCCTCCTCAAGCTCATCGTCGGTGAGCTCACCCCCACCGAGGGTCAGATTCGCCGCAACGCCCATCTCCGCTTTGCCCGTTACCATCAGCATCTCGAGGATCAGCTCGACTTTTCCCTTTCCCCTATCACCTTTATGCAAAAGGAATTTCAGGAGGAACTCAAGGAGATTGAGGATGCCCGCAAGGCCGTCGGTCGCTTCGGCCTCACTGGCAAGATGCAGACCATGCCCATCGAGCAGCTGAGCGACGGCCAGCGCTCGCGCCTCATCTTCGCCTGGCTGGCCATGACCCGCCCTCACATGCTCATTCTTGACGAGCCTACTAACCACTTGGACATGGAAACCATCGACAGTCTGGCCCGTGCCATCTCTGGCTTCGAGGGCGGTGTCTTGCTTGTTAGTCACGACTTCCGTCTCATCGACCAGGTCGCTCAGCAGATCTGGATTGCAGAAAACGAGGTGCGTCCCCTTTTGCTCCCATCACTTGACGATTGACCTTTTGCTTGCCGGCGTTGTTCCTTGGCCATTTCTCACCACGCCGTCTTGTGACATTTTCACCGAGTAGACCGTTACCCGTTGGGAGGGTGATATCTTGGCCTACAAGGAGCATCTGCGTCGCAAGCTCGAGGAGAACTGAGCATGCCACTCCTCGGCTCAACCATTAACATCCCTCAATCGCACCGCCGCGCGGCAGCGAGCGCACTGAGCTCAAGGAGACGAAGCAACCATTCTGTCCTGCTTTGACCCCAGTCCAGTTGGTTTTTGGACCTGCCTGTGGCATGCTTGCTTCATTTGCAAGACAATGGGGTGTGGATGAAGGCCGCTGTGGGGTGGGTTTTTTAGAGTGATTACCCTATAGCTTGTTGTGCGTTTACCGATGGGGTGTCAACGGCTTGGTGAGGCTCAGCTGTTCGGAACGTGATCAGCAATCTCGTGTGCGTGCGTATTGGCGTGTCATTGATGGGCGCGTCTGCGCACGTGTGTTGGCGCGATCACTTATTCGAGCGCGCATGGTCGTCTGCTCGCGAGCTACTTTGTTGCTATCGGTTCTCTCTTTTTGGTTTTTCTTTTGCTGTCTTTTGCGGCGAGCCGTGTGGCTCGCGCTTGTTCTCCCCTGCGTGGATCTGCTTTTGGTGTTGCTTTGTCTTAGCCAACGTGTTGTCGCTTTGAAGCGTTCTCTGTCCCGAAATGACGTGCGTGTCTGGATGGATCGAGCCTGTGAAGCACCAGGTCTCCCAAGACCTCAATTGAACCCTGTTCTGAAGCCGTTCATACGTCCTCCTTTCTTTTGTTGATCCCGCTTTGAGCTGTGGAAGCCCGTGTCGCATCGTCAAGTGTGAAGAGGCCGGTCACACGATTCGCTTGTTGTCTTGGTGTGTCATGAGTTTCAATCCTGGACCAATTCAATTGGTCGGGCTCGGCGTGCAGGAAAAAATTGGTTCTAATGATTCAGCCAGTGGGCCAGTTTGAGTGCGTCGTCAACCCCGCTCAGCGGGTAGGCGGACGCGCGGCTTCCACCGAATTCAGCCGAGCTATGTGCTTTTGTTGTTTGCCAGAGCGCTGGATGCGGCGGTGCACCAGAAGGAGTTGGCCGCAGCTGGCTTGGAAACGCCGGTGATGCAGCATGCTGTGGAGCGGGACCACGGACCGGAGCCGGCATAGGAGTCCAGTGGGACGATGGCGGGGGCAGGTGCTGCCGATCCATGTGCTCAACTAGGTCCACAAGCGACAGCGTGCCCGGGGACGCCGCTCTTGGGTCAGCTAACCAGGGCCGGTCTTGGGCCCGGAGACCGTTTTGCCCCGAGCTCGGCACTTGGGTCTCAAGCTGTTGTGGTCGAACATTCCCATCCATAACGGAAGGCGACGGTGCCCTCTCATCAGATAAATGGGAGAAAGTGGGGGAGGAAGAGCCTGAGCGCTCTCTTGGGCCACCAAAGCCATGCGTGGCCTCGGTTTGCGTCTCGATAGTTCGCTGCGGCAAAGGTTCAGTCTGCACCCCCGCCTCGAAGCGGGCGGGGCTCTTCGCGGGCGAGGTCGGGGCAATGCCCGAGGATGCGCGATTGCTCCCTTCTGCTGCATCCATCTCCAGATCAGCCACACACAAGCCACCCTGCGAGCCGCCGAGGGCCACTCCGCGCTCGTGAGGAGATCGCGATTGCTGCAGCTCATGGACGGCTTCCATAAGGCGCTCAATCTGTTGCTGCAGTGCAGCCACCTCCTGAGAGGGCACACTGGAGGGTACGAGGGGAGAAGCTTGGACAACATTTCCACCGGCAATCCTTTGCTCGGGGGATGGCCGCCTTCTCGCATGGTCGTCGAGGCTGTGGCTCAGATACCTGGCGGTAGAGACTGGTGCAGGACGAGGACCGACGTCCAGCGTTTCATAGCTGGGTGAGGCACGTTGGGAAGCTAATTGGCGCTGCGCTGAAGCCAGCTGCTCCAGCGCGCCCCGATACTCCTGGTCCAGGCGCGAAACTTCGTGCACCAGACGTGCAACCCGACGTTTGTCTTCCAGACACAGATCAGCGAGGCTGGCATTGCTGCGTCGAGGCGGGGACGAAGTTCGCCGCGCTATTGACGGTGCCCGGCTATGCTGCTCCCGACCCACGGCTGCAGCCGCCTTGTGCCCACCTGACCCCCGAGCCCGATTCTTGCTAGGCACGGCCACGCTCGCAGCAGCTGCCGGCTCCCGCAACGAGGCGACCCAGCCCAACTCCACACCACTACTCCCCACCGCCATTGCCGTTCAAATTCTAAAAAAAAATTTAAAAAAATGGAAAAAAAATGAAAAAATTTAAAAGCAGCGAAAAAGGAGGGGGAGACAAGGGCGCCGGTACATATATATGTGGTTATATTGCTTCAACTGTCAGATCATCTCCGATAGTATAGTGGCTAGTATCCCTGCCTGTCACGCAGGAGACCTGGGTTCGATTCCCAGTCGGAGAGCTTAATATTTTTGCTTGGTAATATTTTTGCTGACATTTTATCAATTCCGCAAAGTATACCATTTTTATGTAAAAGTATCGTGCTCAAATGTAAGAACATCTCCGATAGTATAGTGGCTAGTATCCCTGCCTGTCACGCAGGAGACCTGGGTTCGATTCCCAGTCGGAGAGCATCAAATCTTTTTGCTGCGGCTTCAGTTACCAAAGTTTGTGTTTTTTTCTCTGATAAGGATACCAAACGCCTTTATATACTATTTTATGCCTCATCATTGTCAGCTGATGCGCGAACATCTCCGATAGTATAGTGGCTAGTATCCCTGCCTGTCACGCAGGAGACCTGGGTTCGATTCCCAGTCGGAGAGCATCAATTCTTTTTGCATCTCTTCGGTGTCAGACGGATTTTGAAGCTGTGGCTGGCCTGTGCCTTTATATGTGAATTTACGCGCCACGTGTTCGTCAATGCGAGAACATCTCCGATAGTATAGTGGCTAGTATCCCTGCCTGTCACGCAGGAGACCTGGGTTCGATTCCCAGTCGGAGAGCATCAATCTTTTTTTGTTTTTGCCCCCGATGAGCCGTCGGTTCGACCGGGAGGTAAATGAGCGATTGGTTGAGGGCGGTGCCCTGCCAGGCATGCTCCTCCTGTTTCACTTTTGCTTTTGTTGTTATTTCTGACTCACCGCCTGGTTTGCGCGCTGTGATGACTGTTCAATAACGCTTTTCACCGAGTGCCGTAATTTCGTCTTATTTTTGCGCTTATTTTGCGCTTATTTTTTTGCGCGATGCTCTTGTCCGTTTTTCCTGCAACGGGCTTTGAGCGCGCGTACTCCCTGGGATGGCGGGCGTGCCCGACCTACGCCTGTCAAGCTACTAGCCTTTCTTCACGTCTGAACGGTGTTTACAAAGCACCAGGCCCCAATGGGATTATGTTCAGTTAAAATTTGCATTCACCAGGTCCGATTTGTTTTCTGAAAGGGATTTGTGTAAAGATCAGGGTATCGTCATACGAGCTGGCCCCACCATGCCCCAGTGCGGTGTGTTGGCTATCGCATGCAAAAGGAACGGAGACGCTGGCTTGTGAGAGCGAAAAGTTATGCTGTTTGCCACAGGTCTGGGTGGCCTCAAATTTTAGCGGTCCAAAAAAAGAAAGGTTGCGAAAACAGAAGAAACTCGTCGAACGTTGTCACCACAATCTTTTTGGCGTGACATGGCTGCCCCACTTTGCGTGCGTACCGTGCGGCTATTGAGCTCGGGTTTTGAGCAGGAGGCTCGGAAGAGCCGGGCTTCAAAAGTCATTTTCTGGCCCATACACCCCAGGAATCACCAAAAACGGCCCATATCTCAGTTCGGCCAAAACGACGATACCCTGATCTTTAATTGAACCTTACACATTTGACATCGAGCAAACTCTTGAAAGAGGGCATTACATGGTTGAAGCTCGCCTCTTTGCTCTGATCATGTTTTTGGACGAGTGTTTGAGTGGCATCTGAGTTCCGGTGCAAAGCTTATACGAAGGTGCAAAGCTAAATTAAGCTAGAAAAGCTCAACAAACGGCAACACAGTTTAGTGGTCCCTTTGCCGCAGTCCCGGTTGGCTCACCCGCGTTTGCTCGCACGCTCCACACCGCCTTGTCTCGTTGCTCCTCTCCATCATCATCGTCATCGACATGATCTCCATGGCGCATGACAGTGGGATCGAGCTGGCTCACAATAGCTCCAGCACCAGACGCTTGCATTGTCGCTAGACGGTGATCTGCACAGGCTGCTATGTTGCACAGCACCTTGCATAAGCTTCACATGACACGCGCGGAAATTACAAGAACTAAAGTACCATGCACCCAGAAACACCTACATGCTAGTTGAACTTTTGCAACCACTCTTGAGCTTGGCGTCTGCCTTCGGGTGTATCAATGATCTCGGCGATGTCAGGGCGCTCATGTTGAAGCTGTGCCATCATGGCATCATGGTCAGGTGCAGCAGCTGCAGCTGCTTCGGCCCGGTGAGCAGGCTAAAGTGGCAAAGCAAACCAGCAGAGAGTTAAAAGCTCAAGACGACGCCACCCAAGATGAACCATCAGCGCATTGTTACCGGAACGAGGAATTCTGGAATACTGACAAGCTCTGCTGCGGGGCGAAGCGCAGGACTTTCTGCTACAAGATCACGGGCAGCATTGATGGGGTCAGAGTGGCCACCTTCGTGACGGCGGCACTCGTGATAATGATGCGACCAGCCCTCCTGGCACTTGAAACAAAAGGCATCACACTTTTCGCATTTCGTACCTGGAACAGCGTCCGAATTGCCATTCGCACCAGCAAGATCGCGAACAACGTTGAAAAAGCCCGAGTGGCCACCTTTATGATTGCGGCACTCATGATGGTTGTGTGGCCACATCTCTTCGCATTTGAAGCATAACTCCCTGCACTTTTCACATCTCGTTCCTGGAACGGGTTTGCCCATCTTGCCGTCGAACAGAGAAGCCGTCGAACAGAGAAAGTGTGCTTCGCTTGTTGATCTTCGCTCGAACTTTGGGTATCAACAGGAAAGAAGAAAAATGCCAGTCATTGGCGGCTCGACACCACGACAAACGCCTGGCTGAGTTTATAAAAGCATGACTCTGCTTGTGACAAGCTGCTGTCAACGACTGAAGCTCGGCTTGCTTGCTTGCTCGAAGCTGAAAACGAGGCTTGAATTAATGAAGTGTGCATACACGCAGTGTCAAGTCGCTTCACAGGCGCCATTCACAAGCCACCTCAGCAAGAATCAAAATGGCCCTACCGCAATAAGACGTGGCTATTGCTTCTCCAAAGCATGAATTCGAGTCCGCAGTAACATACTAGACGAAGAAATGTGTGTAAGCTCGAGGTTTGATTTGCGCAAATCAACCCTCGAGCTTACACATGCTTTCTCTCCACAAAAACATAAAACGCCACAAGACTGTATCGATTTGAGCTTGGGGGAGTGAGTGGGGTTGCCACTTTGGCAAGACCATCTTGTGTTTGTGAGTAGCCTTTGAAATTTGATCTGTCTTATCAGGCTGCTCGTAGAGCCCAAACTGTAGCCTTGACTGCGCCAGGCAATGCTGATATCGATGTGGTACAGCTTTGGCGTCAGAAACGGCAGCTGGGCCCCTGATCTCATACTTTGTCGCACGTCGAGAACAAGCACACCCCACCACCCTCTCTATGTGCTTCTTTCGAAGGCCATAATATTATTACATTAGTACCCCCAAACTGAAAACAAAAGCGCTTTCGGGCCCAATGCCAAATGGCAGCCAGGCGCCTGGCCTCAGATTTCGTCGCACGTCAAAACCAAGCACGCTGCACCTTCGACATGAGCTTGAGATGCTCGGTGTGAAGTCCAAATCCACCTTGGTCCATCCTGCGACATTCCACTGGCATGAGTGGCTCCATGAGTGAGGGACTCCACCCCAACAACGCCAGTCCGAACATTCAAAAATATAGTCAGACGAACTCTTAGTGTGTGTGCTTTTGTGAAGCACTTTTGCTTTTGTTCTGCTTGTTTGGGTTTTGATTCAGTGAACCAGTTTACAAGCAGCGCTGATCAGAACAGCAGGAGCGACGACCACCGCCGACATGTCCAACTCGGAGGAGGCGCAGGTTACCATCAATGGAATCGCTCGATCAAAGCAGGGGTACCCACAGGCTTGGGGAAAAGATGATCGTGGAAGGTCATATTTTTTCCCACCACCGTGGGTTGAACAAGCACGTCTCCAAAAAGGCAAGCGCTACACCGTGCAGGCACAGAAACAGAATGGACAGCCCAACATCTATGTGATCGACGTGAAACCAGACTTGCATCCAAACGTGAACCGGGACAAATGGCGCAAGACGGCGTTTGATCAAGGGCTACCGGAAACAAAGCCTGGCGAGCCGGTACCGCTCGAGTTTGGCTGTTACTGCTGCGGAACAAAGATCGTGGACAGCGCCACCATCCACAAGATGAAGGGTGGTTCTGTGTGGACCAAGGGCAAGCCCCTCACCCTGCGCCCTTACGGAGAAACCAGGTCAAACCCCAGCAAGAACAACACGCCCTATCAGCAAGCCTGCTGTGCAAAATGCAACTTTAATCTGGGCACATTTTACCCCCAAAAATACGAGGCCGACGAGCAAGACCGCGATGAGCTTCGCCAGTTTCCCTGCTACAAACTAATTTTTCAGCGGTCCACCAAGAAATGCCCCTTTTACAAAGCCCAGCATTTGCTGCTCCTCGGTGAGAAAGACAGTGTCGAGCGCACGTTCCAACAGGAATTTGGACGACACGTACGTGTGCCAGCCCGCGTGGATACAGCAACCCACCCCTTGGCATGCCAGCTGCGGGAGACCCACCTTGCACGCCTTCAAGCGGAGGACGAACGTGACAGGCTTGCCCAGGAGGTGAAGGCACTACAGGCCGACGCACAGGCTGCTCGGGAGGCGATGGAGGACGCCGCGCGGGGGGATGGAGCCGACGAATACGGAGTGCGAATGGATCGTCCATGCGACGGGTACCGAGGGCAGACAGAAGTATATCAACTATCGCACGCCGGTGCTGCCGTTGACCGCAGTCCCGGGGCCTTGCACTACAGCGTTGCATCATCACAGTTCCTCCTGCTGCTCAAGCGCGATGTGGTCGAGCTCGGGCAGATCGAGTTGTGGCACAACAGGGCCATCGAACGACGATACCAAGAGAAGCGCCGCTCCTTTGAGGCCGAGGGCAAGCCCAGTGACGAGATTTTCGTTTTTCATGGGACGAACAAGGCAGGCTTTCTCGGCATTTGCAAAGACGGTTTCAAGGTCGGCGGGCTTGAGGTTGAGATAAAGAACGCCGCCTATCATGGTCTCGGGGTATATACGGCAACAGGCCCCAATACTCCACTGGCATACTCTGGCGACTTTAATTGTGTCATTCTCGCCAAAGGTCTCGTAGGAGTTGATGAGTCAGATTCAAGGCGCCCCAGGAAAGATTGGCACATCTTCAGCGACAGCAGCCAGCTCCTGCCAATGTACGCTCTCTTCTACAAGAAGTAAAAGCGCATACCGCTGGGCCATTGCGTGCTTTAAGTGTAGAGCTTCAATTTTGTCGCACCATGCGGTGGTCGTGCGAGTGACTGTGTGTGTGGCCGGTTCTTCTTTTGCATTTTCTTGCACCTGTCTCGACCCGACTGTAAAGCAAAGCGTAGTCGTGTCGCTGTTGTCACGATACACGCTGGGGCAGATGTCTTGTCTCATCGTCTTACTGTGTGATCTTGTCGTGTTGCATTGGGCTGTCCCCGAGCGTGCGTGCCGCTTTCCCCAACGAACCAAAAAAGTAAAAAACTTAATCTATGTGTGAACAACGACATGACATGCTGACAATTCAAACAACTTGTCGCACGAGAGAGAGAGAGTGTGTGTGTGTGTCCGCTCTTGGCGCTGGCGCACATTCCTCCGAGGCGATGAGCCGAGCCACCTCTTCAAAGATGGAGAGAAGCAGAGGCGCTCTGGTCGTTGGCTCTGGGTGTGGGTTTGGGTGAGTATAACAATGGGAGGATGACTGACCAAAGGTTGGGGACTCGGGTGGTTTGCGCGGTATTGCTACAACAAGAACCAACCCAAGGCTGGGAACGCATTCCATGACGGATGCGACGGTGAAGGTGCAGGCATTTGGCATTGTTGCCAAAAGCATCGCAGTCGACACTCCAAGGCAGCACGCAGGCGCAGGAAGCGCCCAGCGCCTTGATTGAACCGTTGGCGCACCGACGTGACTCGTTGTTTTCTGCACCTCGTCGACTCAGAGGCGTCCCCTTCCCGTCCCGCCGATCAGGCAAGTGGTGTCCGGCCTCGCGGGCGAGTGCTCTCGGATTCGTCCGTCCTGGGCACAACCGTGTTTCCCCCCCTTGCGCCTTCTGGACCACAAGCTAATCACACTTTTCTGGCGCACACGTCCATTGTCCGACACTACAGCACTGCCGCCATGCACCGCCGCGCGGGCTTGACCGTGGTGGCGCTGGTGGTGGGCTGCCTGGCACTCACACCACCCGTGCCGGTGGCAAGCACCACGCCTGCGGCGCCCACCCCGCTGGCCACCACAATCGCACCAGAGGAAACGACCATAGACATTACCTTTCGCGACGAAAGCACCTCTACCTTCACATCTTCCTTCTCGACCACCTCCGTCTCTTCCACCTCCACCTCCACGTCAGTGAGCAGCACCTCCGTGAGCAGCAGCACCTCAACCAGCAGCGCAACCAGCTCTTCCACGTCTTCTTTTACGTCCTCCTCAACATCAGTGTCCTCATCCACCAGCACGAGCAGCTCAACTTCGACATCCACCTCCACCAGAGTTCCTCCACCTCCACCTCCACCTCCACCTCCACCTCTACTTCCACCTCCACCACGACGCTGCGCTACGACAACGTCCACGGCCGCGTCCGGTTCCTCGGTCAAAACATGACGGCTCATCTTGAGCTCATCCGCAATATCACCGCTCGCTTGCTCGGACTCTCCCCCTCGCGCATCGAACTCTTTAACGTGCAAGCCTTCGTGCAGGACATGGTGCCCGAGACCCGCGTAGACTACGTTCTTCTGGACATTCTCGAAGCTGATCTCGAGCGCATGATGCAGGGCGCTGATATCGTCTTTGGTCAGAACAGCCTGGCTGCTGAACTGCGTGCGGCACTCGGGTACTCTAGCTCCGAGCTCATTGTGAGCCAGCTCATTGCCCCGCGCACCACCACCACGACGACCACCACGACCACCACCACCACGTCCACCAGTCGGGTTTACTATGTTGTCACTGTGCAGCTGGGTGGGCTTCCTGCTGGCACCAACCTCAGCAACGACGAAGCCCGAGGCATCCTGCAATCTTACCGTTCGCGCTTCGGCCTGGCCTTTGATCTGACTTCGGCCCAGGCCGTCGTGGCACCCAATGGTGCGCTCACGCTGAGCTATGAGACCACCAATGCAAACACCACTGTACTTGCAGCCCAGGCCAATCAGACCTTCTCCGTGGCCGTCGACCGTGCTGTCGTCAGCCTGCAAGTGGCTTCCGTCTCGGCTGCCACTGGTCGCCTCAGCACCGTGGCGCCCACCAGCTCCACGGCTAGCCCTGAAGGGGCCCTGACCAATGGTGCCTCTAGTAGTGATAACAACATTGTGGTTATCGCTGGTGCAGCGGCCGGTGCCGTCGTGGTCCTGCTAGCCTTGATTGCCTTCATCATTGTGCAGCGCAAGCGCCGTGCCAATAGTCAGGAGGAGGCGCCCACGGAGGAAGAGATTTTGCGCAAACGTCGCGAAATCGAACGCTCTGTTGCTCCCGCCATGCCCCAGCCTCGCACCGGTTTTGAGCGCTTCCGGGACCCCGAGCAACAAGGACCGGACAGCTCAGCCCCTCCCAGGATCCGCAAGAAAAAGAAACGTGCCCCCGGAGCGTCTGGTGCCCCCGGCAAACCTGGAGCCCAGGGTCGCGTACCAAAGCCTGCCGTGAGCGGTCGACGACCGCGGAGCACGGGAGGCCCAGGCGGTGCTCGTCGCCCCGCATCGCGCCACAGCGAGACGGCGGAGGATGACCCACGCTTGGATCTGAAGCGAACCGGCTCGCGACTCGACAAGGTGGCCATGAAAATGCTTTTGAAAAAGGGTGTTTTGCCAGACCGCATGCCCTCACAGGCCACGCTAGAAAACTTGCCACCCCCGCCGATTGCCGAGGCGGGCCCAGCTGCCGCGATGCCTGACCCCGATGATTGCTTCGAGCTGAATGACGTTGATGATCTGGATCGCCTCACGGCCGCACTGCCAGAGAACATTGACGACATTATGGCCGAGATGGAAGCCGAGGAGCAAGCCGGCGAGCTTCCCGGCGGTAAGACGAATGCTTCGCGCGAAAAATGACTCAATTTTTGGCCCGTGGTGGGCGTGCGCGCTAGCATTTCCGTGTCCAGGTCTTGATTGATTTGTGTGCACGTAGGCGGGTACTTTGATGTGGCGCTTGAAGACGAGTATGGGGCGCCTGAGAAAGCACGCGATTCCTACTTTCAGGTTGGTCCCTTGAGTCTTCAATGCCAAGCTTTGGGAATTGCTGGCTGGTCCTCCATATTCACTCACCAGACGGTCTGAGATAGATTGACCTCGAGTCGGAAGGCGAAGACGAGAACGACAATGAACCGGGCCCCAACGCCTCATCTCCTGATCAGGTGCGTCACATAGTAGGCCCCGTTCCGAGGGGCAGGTGGCTCGTCGAGTGTGATGGGTGAAGTCTTTTGTCCTGAGTGCAAATGTGGCGTGTCGTGGCGGCGAACCTCGCTCGGCCACAGGTGGTGGGAAATCATGCCGTTCCTTATGATACCACCACTGCTAGGCGGAACACTAATCCTCAAAGGCCTGGGCGGGTGGAAAAGTATGTTTTCAGTTGACTATGCAACGGGTGCTCACTGCTTGGCCGTCAAGAGCTCATGCCCTGCATCTTCTCACCGTGCAGATCGATGAAGAAATGGAGACGCGAATCACTGGGCGAGAAGACGGCCATTTGAGGAGCCATTAGGCTTTCTGATCCCGGTGCTGAGCCAGCCATCATCGCTTCGTGTCTCTTCATGTTGTTCTCCTTCTTCTCCCTTCTTGAATAGTAATCTTATTCCTTGCCCTTGATACATGGTGTGCCTCGACAGTCGCATTTGGTGTTGTGGTGCCCGGCGCATAATATGGCCATGTTTGTGTCAAAGTGTGTGTGCGCGCGTGTGTGCGTGTAGTATGTATACCTAGCTGCGTTCTTGTCCACCATCGCTGCAAGCCTCGTCGGGCTGGCCGCTCATAACAATTAATCATTGACAATTACGATCCTCACGGCCCGCAACGAAATTCCCGGCAACGCCTCACATCAGCCTGCAACCACCGGCCATCCCCGCCATTCCCGCCTCCCCCCGCCTCCCCCCGCCTCCCCCCTCCTCACTATCGCGCTGTTCCAAGAGTACCGGTGTGACTCCTTCAGGCTCGGATCTCCTTCCTTAGACTACAGTATAATTACGAGGGGTTGTTTTCGTTTTACCATCCTTCAAACAGCAACAACAGTTTTCAACAGACATTTACAACGACCTGCCCAGCGGCTCAGTCCAAGATGGCGCAAGCTGGCATCCAGGCTGATTGGGAGGCCCGCGAGTTTATCCAGACCGTCTCGGCCAGTGTTGGCCGGATTGCCGAGTTTTTGAATGCATTTGGTGCGTCGGGGGATGGGCGGGTGTGTGGGGCGGGAGCCAGTGTGGTGTGGGAGCCGGTCTGGTGGCTGCTTTTGGCGCGATTCTTCAAAGCGCGCTTGTTGACGAGCTTGGCCGGATGCGCTGTGACTTCAAACGCGCCATCAGCCCACCTAACATCCCAACTGTGCTCGATATCTAAGCAAATGGTGCCTGCTTTGACTCACCAAACCTTGTTTGCATAGATTCTTCCACGCGGTATCGATTGGCTGAGCTCAATCAGCGCCTGACCTCGCTTGAGCGGTCTTTGGAGTTTGTGGAAGCCAAGGTCGGGCCGCCTCCGTTGCTCCTTTTGGCAATCCGATTGATCGACCACAACCTGTTGTTTTCTGATTGAAATTTTCTTTTCTTCCTAGGTGGCCAAGGCCAAATCCGTCAATCAATAGCCGAGCTGTGCTCGCCGCCTTTTGTTGATTGCGTGCCTCTTCGTTTTTTTCGTCAGGTGTTTTGTGTCGCTCCGAGATGGATCGGGGTGGGGCTTGAGCATCTCCCCCGAAACACATTGCCTCGGCTAGTCGAGTGGCTGGCAACGCTGTTGCATCTGCTATCAGTGCCTCTCGGTCCTACTGTTCTTACTGATGTGTGATCCAGATCCCGTGTGTTTCCGTTGGTAACTTTGAAGTGGAGGCGCGCCGCCTGTCCGTGGCACACGAGCGTTTGTCTGATTCAAATCGAATCTTCACCTCGCCTCTGTGCAGCCTCAGGGCAGGATGGCGTCCATTCTTCTTGCCAGAGGGGCTTTTGAGTGTTGTCGTATGGAGGCTGTGGATAGAGAGCCAGGCTCTTGGTACTTCTCCTGCCGACGAAATTGAGCAGGACATTAATCACCAAGCCCCCAGCTGTCGACCTCCGCCTCGACACTGTCGATAGCACCGGTTTCAAATGTTCGTCAAGTTTTGAGTGTTGCCCGAAGGTTTGTTGTACTTTCATCATAGATTTAGATGAGGCAACTACAGGGGTGTGTGTGATTAGATGGGCATGGGCACCTCAATTGACAGTCAAAAGCCCAGCCTAATGTTGGAGACCAAACGGTACGTGTATGCCTAAGCATACTGAACTTGCAGCTTTTCCTGCAGGGACTGTGGTGCATGAAAGTTAACACGGCGCAGTGAGCAAGCAATTCTTGTCGTACACACAAAAAGCTTGAGCGAGGCTTGTCGCACCTGCATAACGCCGCGCACGCGACCTGCTGCTGCTTCATGATCTGCCTCCTTCTACTCGACAGTGACAGAGCGGGTGGGTGTTGAGACGGAGCGGTGAGCCCAGGGTTGGCATTTCCAAGCACACTTGGAGCGGGAAGATGTGGTGTTTCAACGCATGTTCTTTACCGTTTTGCTGGCAATGATGTCGCGCATCACAAAATTGTTCTTTTCGTAGTGCTGCCATTTCTTTTCAAGGTTGAGCAATTGGGTCCATGTTTCGTTTTTCTGCATCTGGGCTTTGAGTTTCTCGTGTTGGGCAGCCAGCTCCTGCACGACGCGCTTGACGGCTTCCTTGCGGACCATGCAGCGGCGCTTCTCCTGCGCAAGCGCCCGACGTTCCTCCTCAATGTCCCGCGTCAGGCGGTCCGTATCCGAGTACACCACCAATTCCTGCCGCGGCAAACAAAAGGGTGCAGTCAATGGCCAGGCTTTTGTGTAGTGCTTGGCTAAAACACATTTCGTGCACTGACCTCTCGCATGGTGCGAAGTTGTTCCTTCAGCTCAGCCATCTCCGAGGCAATCTTATCTTCAATCTGTTCCACATTACGCAAATCGCGTGCCAGACCCGCGCGCTTGCCCTGCACAAGTCGATGCAAAGTCGAGATCAAAAAAAAAAAAAAAAAAAAGGGAGCGGAGAAGAGCACGTGTTGATGGCATGAGGTCAAAACGCACAATGCATGTGTCGCACAAAGTGGAGCAACTTGTGAGTGAGTGGGTGACTGAGTGAGAGGGAGAGAGAGAGAGGGAGAGAGAGGTTTTGAGGCGTGCTCGTCTAGGACGAGGCCACGGTATTCACCAATGGTTCCCGAGTCCCGAGAGGGCGACACAGTCCCAAACATCTTCTGCAAACGCACCTCCAAACTCTGCGCAGTCGCTTCGGAGCGCTGCATTTCTCGCTCCTTGAACGCCAGATCATCGCGCAGGTGCGTGTGATCCTCGGTGCTTGGCAACTGCTTGGCATGATCCATGTGGCGCGAGATGGCTTCCAAGAGCTCCTGCACGTGTTGCTCACGCTCCTCAACGCGCTCGGTGGCGTCGGCCATGGTGGCCTCGAAAGATGACATAAACTCATTCATTTCTTGGTCATGCTTGACCAATTGCTGGTATTTTTGGCGCTTCTCCTCGTCTTCTTGAGCATCCCCTTCTTCCATCTCGTCAAGCTCAGTGGTCAGACGGTCAATCTCGCGCTGGGCCTCACCCATTTTGCGCTCCATGGCTGCAATGTCCTGGTTGTCCGTCTTCACCTGAGTCAGAAGGCGCTCACGCTGCTGTTCGGGCGACTCGGCCTTTTCTTGCTCAATCTGCTCCATGAGGGTGGCTTCTTTCTGCTTGAGAGCGGCAAGCTGATCGGTCAAGGCCACGGCCTCGCGCTTGAGTGGTGCAGAGGCCAGTTCGCGCTCCAGCTGCTCCAGCGTTTTGGTCAAATCCTCCAGTTGCGTTTGCTGGGCTTCGGCCTTGGCTTTGTATTCAGTGCTGGCAGCCTTGAGCTCGTCATACCGGGCGCGTTGGTCTGGGGTCATGTTCTCGGTCAGAGCGTCATCGGCTGACTTTTGACGTTCCATCTCTTCCTCCACAGTCTTGACTTGGCGCTCCAAGCTACATGTTCAGAAAAGTCCCAAGCCAGACAGCAGGAGAATAGGGAGAGCGACGGATGAAGATGATACGTGTGGGGCACTGGGGTTGTTTGCGACAAGGGCCTGGCTTTCCAGGGTAGCTTCATTTGAGCACCACCATATGCAGGACTCACGTTTGGCGTTCGGTAAAAATCTTGTCAATTTCGGCTTGCTTGATGTCGTTGGCTGCCTTGAGCTCCTTGCGATCCTCCTGGCCACACATGAATCCAGAAAAGGTGAGATCTCAGATTAGCGTGTATTTCATGTAGTTTGGGACAAGCAGGGCGTACCGCTACGTCAGCCATGTCCGTGTTGGTGCGCAGGTGGTCAAGGAGGAGGTTGGTATCGGCAAGCTGGCCTTGAAGACCCTTGATTTCGGCGGCCAATTTTTCGGCCTTCTTTTCAAATGCTACATATGAGTCAGCCTGCGGATTGATGTGTGTACATGGAATGATTTTGATTGCAGTGAGCAGTGTCGTATTGACCTTGCGCTCGAGCTGAAGACAAGCAGACGTGTCAGACCTGGCGTTCAAACTTGGCAATTTCATCGCGCATGCGGTTGATCTCATTGCTGAGTTCTGAGCTCTTGGAGCTATGGGATTACCCGGGCAAACCCATATCCATGATCGTCAAGGCGTGAGTTGAAGGGAGAACGGCAAACAGAACACTGGCGGGCAAGGTGCCAAGCGTTGAGTGGAGGGCACGGACCGCAGGGCGCCGAGAAAGTAGGTTTCATCTAAAACAACACGTCCTTGGCCAGCTGCACGAGTCAAGGGGACCAGGAGTCAAGGGAGCAGTTTGTGCAAGATGTGGGTCATCGTCCATCCCGACCTGAAGCATGGTGACATACCCTGTGTTGCCAGGCGCTGCGTTCCGCCAAGGCCTTGTTGGGTCATAGGTCGATGTCCCACTGCCACCTGGGTGGATCCACGGCATGGGTCAACTGCTCGGCACCGGGGGCTGCACAACCAGCGGAAGGGCTGGAAGAGGTGGATCGAGGAGCTGGACAGACCTGGGTGGTGAGGACGCCACCCGCCACAGCACGAGCGGCGGTGCCCAGCCGAGCCGTGCCGACCCGGCCCGTGCCGATGCGGATACCGGCTGTGCCGCGCCGGGCAGCCGTGCCTGCCAAACATGTACAGCAAGGCCATTCAAATTGTGACGGTGTACGCATACGAGCAAGCGAGGAAAAAGACGGATTACGGGGAAGCGACAGCGGGACAGTGGGGGGAAGCATTACCGATGCGGCCAGTGCCGAGGCGCATCCCAGTCGTGGGGCGTTGTGACCTAGCAGGGGCAGCGAGCCAATCAGAATGACCATCCGACCAGCACAAGCAGAGGGGGCGATTTGGGAGAGCTGGGGCGAGTGTTGTTCACTTACATGGTGTCGGTTGCTCAACAGCTGTGTAAGGGTCGCTCCAGAGAGCTGAATGAAAAAAAAAGGGGGGGGGGGCAATAAAAACCAGCAATTCAAGCGGTCCGAACTCGAACCGCTTTCTTGCAGCGCCGCCTATTCTTCAGGGCAGTCAGGGGTTTGGCCCGGGTGTGAGCGATGACGTGGCAGGCCTGCGATGCGGGGAGCGGGGTGACTCTTTCAAATCTTTCACCGCAATAGAGGGAGACGCAGGCAAGCGGGCAGGAGACGAGCAGGAAGGGGCAAACAAGAGAGAAGAAGAAGAAGAAGGAAAGGAAAGACAGAGGAGAAGAGGAGAAAGGCGGCACGGGAGAAGAAGAGGGAGCGAGCGGGGGGGAAAAAGGAGCGAGAGGAAGGCGAGATCCGCGCGCAGCTGATGCCGGTCGCGCAGCACGTACTTGTTATCAAAAAAAAGAAAAAAATAAAATTCAGGGTCAGAGGAAGTAAGTGATAAGGTCGGCGGTTCAGAGAGAGGTACTGTGCTGCATTTTGGGACAGGGTTGATTTCAATTTGAATTCAGAGATGTAGAAGAATGGCGCATTGGGTTCAGAGAGCTAGCGAGACCAAAGCTTTCTTCCTTTGTTGCCTTGCTGTTGGATTGTTGCTATCGAGTACCCGTTCTCAACACCTGTTTCAAACACATTCTCTATATCGCTGACATTTTCAATGAATGGCGTCGATTTTGGAGGGGTATACTTGAGAAAGGGAGGATCTCTGTCTTCTCTCTCTCTCTCTTTCTTCTGCTATTCTTCTCTCCCTCTCTTCTCTCTCTATTTTTGTTTTTTCTCTCTCTATTTTTGTCTCTCTTGGTCCAGAGTGGAAACTTCAGAGAGAGAGAGAGATTTTGAGAGAGAGAGAGGAACGGCAGTGCGGTGGAGGAGTCACCAGTGGGCGGGTCACGTGTGTGAGAGAGAGAGAGAGAGTGAGTGTGTGTGTGGGCGGGAGCGCTTCTCTGCCGGGGGCCTGGTCTTGGTCTGGTGTGCCGTGTCTGGGCGAACTTTCTTTGAGGGGACGTGCACTGCTTGTTTGCGCGTTGTTGGCTTTGGTGGGTGGTGTGGGAGCAGCCTTCGCCGTGCCTGTCCGCAGCAAGAGGAGGGTGCCGGCCGCGAGGACGGTGGCTGTACGGGTAGCATGGCTACGCCCCTTGTGCTGGAGGGATGGTTTCTGAAGCGAAAGCCTACCCTTTGGGGCTGGGACCGCCGGTGGTTCAAGGTTGGTGCCCCTCCCCCCGCTCTTTCGCCCTTTCAGCCCCAGCTCGCTTGTTCGCCCGTACGCCTTCAATCGCGAGCAAACTCGTGTCCACCGCCGTATACGCACGCGTGTTGATGGCCGGGCCGCTGGATACTGACCGCTTACCGCACATGGGCCTATGGGCCAATGCCATGAATAGGTCATTGATGGTCAAGTGATGTACTTTGTACAAGAACATGACGATGTTGATCGCCGCAAGGGTGGCTTCAGTCTCCAGGACATTGAGGACGTGGTGCCCTGCAACTTTTCCAGCAAGGCCAAGGCCCTGCCCCAACAGCAGCAGCGTTACGCCCGGCAGGGCTTGCGAATCGAAGTTTATCGTGACGGCTCACTTCGCTCCTATGAGCTCCTTTGCTTGGTGGGTCACACTGCCCTCTCGTCTCAAGTTGAGCGGGGTGCTTGGGGGCTTTTCTATCCCTTTGCTTTTTTGCTGGGCCAGGCCAGGCCTGCCTGTCCCTACCCCTGGCCTGCCTGTCCCTACCCCTGGCCCGCCTGTCCCTACCCTTGGCCTGCTGACACCTGAGCACCTTTCGTGCCGCTCAATCGTCATGTCCGTTTGGCCCATCTCAACTTTGATAGGAGCGTGAGGAGGTCTATGAAACCTGGCTCAACCTGCTCGACTTGCGCACGCGCTTGCTTCGCGAAAATCTGGTGAATCGACCACGCTCGCTGACCACTCGCTCTGAGAACGATGGCTTCGAGGTCTTGCCCATGCCGAACGAAAGTCAAGCACAGGCGCCGCAGCGCACTGCTAGCCGACGCTCCGTGCGCTTTGCCGATGCGGGTGCATCCGAAGCGGATTCAGATCTGGCTCACAATGCCGCCCTCAATGACTTTGGCGTCAACGAATCTAGTGATGAGGAGGATGAAGCTTCGGTCTCAGATAGCCCTCGCCCAGCTGCTAAAGGCGCCGCCGTCATATCAGGGTCTCACCACGACAATGATCAAATCAACAATCATGACGCCGTTGAAGATACCAACGCATCAGAGCCAAATCTACCATCAGAGCCCGGACACAGCGCTGAATCCCAGGATGGTGCCGCCGACGCCGACCAATCGGAGACACGCACCTATCGCTCTCGATCTCGCGCCATCTCCGTCTCATCGGCGCGTCAGATCAAGGTCATGGTCCAAGCCGAGAACTACCTCACCTTTCCCCGCGAGGGGTTGACAACCGTCGGTGATCTCATGACTTTGGTATGCGCCTTTGTATCATTCATTGAGCATCATGCAAAGCATCTTTGAGTCCGCATCAAACTGGTTCTCTGACGACTTTGGCTCGCTGCAACTCCTTGGCTCGCCCCTTCACCTTTGTCACCCAGATTGAGAGCCAGCTCAAGCGGCAACCCGAATGTTTGCGACTGTGGTGCCTCACCTTCCCGCACGACATCCGCGAGTGCGTCACCGTGCGCCCTTATTTAGCACAACAGCATAGCTTGCCCAGACCCTGGAGGAGCCGCTGTCAGGTTGCTCACGATGACTCGACATGAATCCCTGTAGGCTGCCAGATGATGAGTCCTTGGACCTCCTCGGCTCTCTCACCTCCCAATTGCTCCTGACTACATCAGAGGATCGGTGCGTGTTTACGGTGGTGTTGATGACTTTGATGGCCGTGCGTGCACTAGCGCGAGGTTGATGCCAACGTCACCTCTCCAGCCGAAGCCGAGTGCCATCTTCGGTGCCACGTGTTGACTCACAAGTCTGAGTGCATGTCGCCCTGGCACGCTCACCATGCTGTCGCTTCACGCACCCTTGATAGCTCTGTTCTTTGCATCCACCGTCGCAAGGGCACGCCTCTGGTCGACTTGGTGCCGAAGCGCATCACAGCAGATCAGGCACGGCCTCTGTCTCAACCGCTGCTCTACTGTCCCAGCTAGCGCGGTGACCCTGACCTGTCCACCTTCTGTCGCCACTCCTTGCCGCTGCTGCTATGCCTAGATCCTAACCGGTGCCATGTTGTCGCCGGCTGGGGCGCGACAATGGGAGGCTCCTTCTTCTTGGCTTCAAATTTTCACTGCCATGGAACAGCCTGAGCTGTACTGGCGTGATGATAGCGCTCAAGGCACCGGTAGGTCTTCTGCGACACCACTGCTCAAGAACTTTTCGACTTGATTCAGGTGGTTGACTCGTCGAGTTCAGACCGCAGCCTCAGAACGCTTTTTTTTCTTGCCTCGTGCCAGATCAGATATTTGCACGCGAAGATCAAGTCGTGGCGTTCTCAGATACAGCGCGTGCCACCGGTGCGTCATTTCCTGCTGCACCTGCTTGTCTCCCGCAAGCGTTGCTCCAAGCCATATTCATCTCGACCGTGGTTCCTCGTGGGGTCATAGGACAAGCCGGCATGATCATGTTGAAGGCAGCCAAGGCCAGTCGACCCAGTCGTAGCGGACGTGAGTTGTCTCGGCCTTGTACCGGAGTACCTTATTTTGTTTCTGCGGTCTTGCGTGCCACTGGGGTTTCCAAGGCCTCCCTTTTCGCTGCCTTGCGTATCTCCCTCCTTTTGGGCCACCTAGCCCGCACATGCCATTACCTTAGCTAGTTGTCTCGAAATGGCTTGTCGCCTAATGATAACTGGTTGATTTTGATGCTTCCCCGCGTCCTTCTCAATTTTGCTGCCTGTCCTGGAAAACGCGTGACCTTCTTGCTTAGCCTCTGGCCTCGAAGAACGGCGTGCACGATCCATGTCATCGACTCTGGTGCTCGATGGTATGCTATCCATTCGTGCCAAAGGACAAGGCTGGGGTCAGCGACGCTGCCGCTTGGATGCAGACCGGATCGAGATTTTCAAGGTCGGCAAGCTCGGCGCTTCACTCAAGATCGACCTCGATTGCATCCTTATCCTCACGGATGGGGGCGTTGAGCAAGTGCGTTGGCTTTTGCCTCGATCAGCTGGGCCACCGTCGTCAACGCTGTAGCATTGCTAGCAGACTCGCATCTCATCGTCCCAATTTTTAACACAGAACGTCCATTTGCTATATTTTGATGAGGCCGCTGCCAAAACAAGCGAGCTGGCTCTGGGCTCAGATGACGCTCAGCTGTATGCACAGGTAGAACTGCTTTTCTGCTCGTTTGCAGGCTCCTTCGACTGATTTATACCTCAAGACGCCCTTGTCCCGGTCGGTGCCAACTACAGCTTTTCTCACTCAATCTTGCCATGCACGATTCTAGTGGTGGGAGGTACTGCAGCGCCGCGTGCCCGTGGTGAGCAAGCAGGGCTGGTTGTCCAAGCGTGGCGAGCTCAACACCAAGTGGAAGCGGCGATGGTTTGAGCTTCGAGGGCGCTCTCTCTTCTATGGCCCCGAGAAGGTGAGACCCCTTGCATCGGGTCACACGCTGGGCGCCGATGTGGTGGATTCCGCTCACCTATTGGAGGGGCCCTTGCGTATGGGCCACGTCTGCGTCAGGGAATATGGAAAGCCCGCATCAACCTGGCTCGATGCGACAACGTGATCATTGCTGATGAAGACGACGTGGACGACTCCTTTGTGTTTTACGTTGTGCACAACCAGCGCACCTACAGCATTCGAGCAGATAATGAACATTCCCTGCTCGATTGGGTGCAAATCCTGCGCATGTGCCTCCCAGATCAACGAGTATTGCATCAAGGGCGCCTGCACAAGCTGGGTGTTTACAACCGTACCTTCAAGCCCCGCTTCTTCCAGCTCACGCCGAGTCGCCTCTTGTACTTTGATGATGAGGTTTGTGTTTCAGAATCGTTGAATATGCGATGTATCTTTCAATCATCTCTGGCCGTGCATCACAGGCTTTCCGCCTCCTGAATTTTGTGTGTGCGTTTGGGTTGTGCTTTGTTGTCCGTGTTGGTTTTTCTATTGATCATCCACACCACTTGCCATCGCGCCAACAAATATGTGCCAATGATAGACGTATAGTCGTTGCAAGGGCCAGATTGACTTGAGTTTGGTGCGCAAGGCTGAGCCCTTTAGCGGCAGTGGCGGCTTTCACTTTGCCATCAACGCTCAAGATCGAGCATTTGAATTACGTGCCGACACGGACGCCCAACGCCAACAGTGGATTGGCCTCATCAATGACGCCATTGCTGCCCTTTTGGCTGCGTCTGCAGCTAGCGCTGCGGCAGCCATGCTCGATCCGGCGAATCGGGGCGAAACGGGTACCTTGCAACGCATGGCATCTTCTGATTCGCTGCAGGACATTGAGCCTTCTAAAGAATCAACCGACGATCATGGGCGATCGGAAGGCAATCATACGGCAACAGCGACGAGCCATGCAGCTACCACAGCCCACCCAGCCGGTCGCGGCAGCGAGCCTGCCCGGGCTCCATGGGACGTTGACGTGCCTGAGGTCAGTGCATGAAATGTGCCAAAGCTCACTGGGCACCATGGTTGCCTGCCTGCCTGCCATCTCACGGCCGTGGGATTGCATAGGTGGGACCGCCAGCCGATTTCGAGGCGAACGACGTGCTCGGGGCTTGGGATGTAGGCTCTGCGAACCAAGCACCGCATTGGAGTTCAAGCTCAACTGCACTGACGCGTGAGGAAATGGACGCTTTGGCAGCCAGCTTGGTACGTGCTGCTTCGCGAACGCCACCACGCTCCTTCTGCCAAATCTGATGCAGAAGAAACTCAAGTCTGGCTGTTGTGTGGGGCTGCAGGATGCGGAAGAACCGCCTGCCAGCAGCATTTTAGAGTATTTGGAGAGCGAACCGTTTGATACGCGTCCACGACGTTCCATGGCGGCCAGTGTCTTCTCGACATCAGGTGACGACGGGCGTTTGTCAGTTTCAGACGGCAACGAGCCAAATCGCCATGGACTACTGATGGAAGACGACGAAGAGGAGGAGGAGATGTTGGAGCCGGATGAGGTCAGTCTCATTTTTGAGGGGGGGGGTGAAATAAAAAGGCTAAAATCTCACAACTTGTCCTTGGTTTCAAATGTGTGTGTGTGTGTGTGTGTGTGGCTGCGCTATGGGGGGTTTGCAGCTCACGCCTGAAGTGGAGCAGCGCCTTATGGCCAGTTTGGCCACGAGCATGACGGACGGGGACAATGATTTAGCGCCGCCCGAGTCGGCTGAGCAATCCGAGGGCAATGCACTGGACGTGGTGACGCCCTCTAGCCTGCGTGTCATTTTGCATACTCTCAGCAAAGATCAACATCAAGCAGGCGCCTTTGGCAGCGGGCGCACGATTACACGCATTCGCTTGTCTGGTTGTGTACTTTCCGTCAATGAGCGCAACGAATGGTCCTTGGCAGCCGGTTCTACATGGCATGCGCCCAATGTGGCGTATGACGGTCCCGTAGAGCAGATGACGCTACCGCCCAACGTCCGAGTCATGTTTTTGAAGGATCTGCACGCGTGGCATGTCCCGGCCCCTGGCAGCGGCGCACTGCCCAGCGCTGCGGCTAGCTCAAGCACCCCAGCTTCGCTGCCCCCAGCACGCATCCATCGCAATGTCAGCGCTGCAGAGCAACGCTTTGCGCAGGTCAGTCAAGCTTCTGAGCAGATGGCTTCCCGTTTGCCAGGGCAACCCTCCATGAGCGCGCTGCTGTGAAAACCCAGGAATGGATTCTTGCTCTTATTTTCTGCCCCGCTGATTGGTGTGCTCGGGGGTTGTACTTTTTGCAGTACAAACATACTTCGTTGTTGGCCAACTTGAAGCGCGCCGTGCGCATCCTGACCGACTTTGTGTGCGCGGCGGACGATGCTGAGGATGACCAGCAAAACGGGGATACTGGTGCCCGAGGTGTGTAATGATGCTTGTCCAGGAGATGCAAACTGCGCTCTGATAGTCCCATCTGACTGGGCGATCGCGGACCTGGCTTGTTCCTGTTAGGGTTGGTGCGGCGCTGTGACGACATGGCCAGTCCCAAGATTGGAAGCTTGGTGCGCCAGCACTTTTGTTCAGCCATGGCTCACATCTTTGTCAAGGGCCTGCAAGTATCGTACGTAGTGCAGCGTGCCGAGACACAGCACGGAGATGGGCGCCGAGCCGCACGGGGAAGAGGGCACGCTATTCATGACGATTGCACGCTTGTAGACGATATGGTGGCTTTTTCAAGACCACGGTCTGGGACGTCCTGGTGGCCTTGACGCCGGCGCCCAGCGCAGCGACCAGCAGCATGCTGCGCAAGGCGTATCTGGTTGTTCGTGATTTGCAACAGAATCCGGTCCGTCAAGAAACGTGACACTTGGTAGTAGGGGCGTGCCTACGGTGGTGCGCGTCGTCGTTCATCCGGTCGCGCTTTGTTTGGTGGCTGGTGCTAGAATATGAACAACAGCAACGACGTGCGCGTGCGGTCATTCTTTTGCGCGGCACTAACGCATCACTTTCTGGAAGAGTGGCTGCAGGCGGTGTATATGTGCGTTTGAGGATTGTGTGCAGCAGAGGCTCATAGATGGGTCTTGGTGTGCGGTGTTTGGGCGTTGTTCGGCATTGGATGTGATGTCGCTTGCCCACAAGCAGCCTGCGTCGCAAGTTCCAAGGCTCGGGGAACCTCATGGCATGTGTTTGCTGTTTGGGACTGGGACCAATGTAGGGACAAGCCTCGCTTGGCCAAGTGGTACAAGCCCGAATCTTTTTGGTGCATGTGCCCACAGAGCTGTTTTGAAGAGCTGTTGTTGATGTTGACGCCACTTCATGGCTTACCGTTTCGCTTGCACACGTCCTGGGAGCGAACCTTTGCGGGACGGGGTGCTGACCCCATGGGAGCCACCGACAGGTATAGTTTGCATCCTGCACCATGTTCATGACCGCATGGTGGCGTGCCTCATGTTGATTGGTCGCGGGTGTCCTGATTTCAGCTACAACTATGCGATGGAGGTGCCGGCTGGCACTGGTATGATGGCCAGCGAGGCCGAGCTTGGGGATTTGCACGATCTGCCCTTGGTTCAGGCGCTCTACGACAACGACCAGCCTGGTGGGTCTTGCTGCTCAGGGCTGACGTCTTCTTAAACCGATAGTTGTGCAGAGTTTGCTTGGCGTCCGCAAACTCATGGCGCTTGTGTGGGGATGGGGCATTGATAGCGGACGAAGCGGAGCTGGTGTTTGAGCGCGGCGACATTCTGCGGGTTATCAAGGTTTTGAATGAGGACTGGCTCAAGTGCGAGCTGAATGGGCAGGAAGGCATCGTTCCTTGCAACTACGTCGAGGAGCTGGATCAAATGGAAGCTGAGCTGTACATGCTCACCCATGACTACGAAGCTTGAGTGGAAAAGAGTGTTTCCAAAGCTGTTTCGTCCCGTCATGTCTGCTGAGCAGGCCTGTCACAAGGTGTTTCTTTTTATTGATATCCGGCATCCTGTCTCACTTTTCTCCACGACCACGTGGCAAATCCACACGCTGTTCTTACGTATCGTATGTCAAGCCACAAAAAAAAAAAAAGAGGCAGCAACTCGACGCATACCAGTGGCAGAGACCGAGAGGCCGAGACTGAGACTGAGACGACAGAGGTCCAGAGAAGAAAAGAGAAACAGCACAAGACAAGGGAAGAGAGAGAGATGAATTGGTAAGAAAATTGAATTGGTTAGCAGAGAGAGAGAGAGTGTGTGTGTGTGTGTGTGCGTTAGAGAGAGAGAGAGAGAGAGTGTGTGTGTGTGTGTGTGTGTGTGCGTTAGAGAGAGAGAGAGAGAGAGAGAGAGAGAGAGAGAGAGACAGAGAGAG
>NW_001865075.1:282126-288208 GCF_000002865.3 Monosiga brevicollis MX1
TGAGTGTGTGAAGGCGTGTTGAGTGTGTACAGGGTCTCGGAGGCGAGTGGAGGGAGATTGCCTGGGGGTCGCGTCGTGTGGGCCTTTGCGCTGGCTGTCCGCGCCTTTCTGCTTTGGACGCTGCGCGCTTTGCTGTGCTTGTGGATCGATCCGCTCAGTCTGTTATGTTAACCCTTTTTAGCGTAGGCAGAGGGCCTGGGCGTTGAGGCACAACGCGGTTGTGCGACTCGCCTGTCACTGCGTGGGCCTTGAATTGAGCGACCCTGGCCGGGGCGCTGGTGTAGCAGCGCCGCCTGTTTCAGAGGGATTTGTACCTTCATCAAAGCCATGGGCAAGAAGCTTTTCTCCCGCTCCGCGGACCTGACGCGGCCGGAGGACGTGCGTGCGGGTAGCGCCCACAGCACGCCCTCCCATCGTGGTACCCGCAAGCTTGACGTCAACGTCATGCGACCTGATGACATTGGCGGCCCCATGGCCGCCTCAGCGCCTCTAACCACGGAGGAGATGCCACCCGTCCCTCAGCGAGACGTGTTGGAGCAGCAGCTAACCGGTGTCCTGGTGCGACCTTCCATCTCAACTTTTCCTCATGTTCAAGGATGCATCCGCGGTTCACTGTTCTCTCATGCTGTTTGTTCTCACGGCATCTCGCTTGTAGGAGAGCATGAACATCCCACGCCCCAAGCGAGCTGAGATCATGAATCAGAGTGATGAGAAGAAGTGGCAGCTCGTTTGGGCTCAGGTATGCCCGCCAACACCTTGAGTTTGGCAACTCGTCGTCACCTCGACAGGGCCTTCTTTTTGAGTCTGGCCCACTGACAGTTGGCTCATTTTGAATTTGCCGTCTAGATGAAAGTCAAGGCGCGCTACAACCCCTCTCATTATCTGGACAGCCTCATCATCCACCTCGATGCTGCTGAGAAGGCCCGTCGCAAGGTGCGCTGGCGTTCGAACATATTGATAGATTGAGGCGTGCGCGGTGACAGTCTCCCACCCCTTGTTCTTTTTCGTGTGTGTGTGGGCGTGTGTGTGGGGTGGTCCCGTGCGGGGTTGCCAATGTAGCTGCCACACCTTTCTCCCTCTCATACGGCTACGTCCCCACGCTTTAGAACACAAAAAAGAAGACGCCGCCCGGTGTGGAGGAACCGGCCTCTATATTGCGGGGCATCGAAATTTCGCTCCGCACCAATCCTTTGAGCTGGGTCAAGGATTTTATCAACTATCAGCCCACTATTGACGAGCGAAACAAGGACACCAAACAACGTGCTGGAGGGCTGGACATCCTCATGGAATACTTTTCCTCTCTCGAAAACGACGAGCGGCACTCCGACGACAACTACTTATGCGTCCTCTGTCTGCGGGCTCTGATGAACAATGCTGTACGTGGGCATGGTCTCCTCGTTGCGTGTTGAACAGACGAACGCGTTTCTTCAACAGAACATATACCTGGCTCTACCATCAAGGCGTCCTCACTCTGGTGCACATGCGCGCAAACGTTCTCAGTTTGGTTTCAACACCGTCATGGCGCACCCCGATACCATCAACCAAATCTGCTTGTGTCTGGGCAGCGTCGATCCTTTCTCGGTATGTGCTACTGTAGCCTTCTCATCATCAACAAGCGACTTGTGCAGGATCTACACAGCTGAGATACCCGATTACGGCACATCGCGCTCGGGCTACGTACGCGAGCATCCGTGCCGCTCTCATGCGGAGGTCGTATGGCCATGTAGACTGGCTCAGATGAGCTGACCGCTGCGGAGGAAGGCGAGCAGAGCCGTCGGTACCGCACACACATTCTTGTTCTGGAGCTTCTTGCAGCTGTGTGCCTTGTTTCCAAGGGCCACGCTCGCATTTTGCAAGCCTTTGATAACTTTCAACGGGTATGCGAGACTGCTTGTGCTATTCGTTTTGGGCACCTTTGAAGTTGTCGGCGCCTTGTCCACGAGTCTCAAACCATGTGGCTGACTGGTTTGCCCATCGTTTCCACTAGCTTCATCAAGAGAAGCAGCGCTTCATGTCCATCATGCATCTCTTGCGCTCGGAGCGGCATCATGTGGCTGTCATGGTTGCTTGCATGGCCTTTGTCAATGTTGTGGTCCACTGTGTGCCCGACATGAATTATCAAGTCGCGCTTCAAGAGGAGTTTTCCAAAATGGGTCTCATGTCCCTGGTGCGTCAGTTTCCGCGCACACGCACACGCACACGCACGCGCGCACACACATGCTCGTGTGTTCACCAACCTGTCTGACGGTGCCGCCCTCTCAATGTGGCGTATCTGTCGTTCATCGGGTCTTTAGATTGATGATTTGGCCAAGAGTGCGGCTCCAGATCTCCAAGAGCAGATCAACGCCTACCAGGAGAACTTTATCAATGTGGCCGAGCTGGCTCGCGATGCGGAGGCCCATGCCATGGACCTGGAGCGAATTTCTCAGCTGGAAGAGCAGTTGGAGGATGTCAAGGCCGAGCTTAAAGAGGTTTCAGCCTTGCGCATCGAAGAAACCACCGAGCTCAAGTACGTTCATAATGTCAATTCTTGCAAGCAAAGTGTTTGCAGTTGCTTCTGCGGTGCAGGCCGCCTTTTTTGAGTCACAGTCTATGCCGTACCATGCGACTGAACGGAACACTCACATGCCCGTTTTCGGCCACATGTGAAACTTTTAGGAATGAAGTGTCAGACCTGCAGGGTCTGCTTGGAACCATTCGCGCGCGGTTGCAAGAGGAGAAGGATCGTCATGCCGCCACGCAAGTTCAGGCCACGCAGGACGTTAGCTCTCTCAAATCTGACCTGCAAGGGGCGCGCGATCGCCTCGTTGCCGTTGAGCAGAAGCTTGCTGAAGCCGAGTCCATTTCGGCCTCCATTGCGCGCCTCAATGAGTCGCAGGGCAAGGTGGACCGCAGCATGCTCCGCGACGTGGGTGTGAACACGGATGGCGATGCTGTTGATGTCACGAGCCCACCGCCGGCACCCGGCCCTCCGCCAGCAGCGCCCTTACCGCCACCACCACCGCCACCAGCTCCCCCGCCGGCGCCGGGCAGTGCCTTTGCTGTTCAGGATCTGAACGCAGGGGGTAATAAGCGCCGCGTGGAGGTGCACGCCAAGCTTCCCATGCTCAACTGGACGACCTTGTCCCAGGCGCAGGTGGCTGATACAATCTTCAAGGATCTTGATGATGACAAGGTCCTGGACGAGGTGGACTTTTCCTCCTTTACCGAGGCGTTTCGCCTGGACACGCAGGGTGGTGATGGCGCGAGCCGAGACTCTCATGCCAACAATGTGGTGACCACTTTGCGTCGCAAGGCCACGCATGGCCCTGATACCGTATTGGATTTGAATCGTGCGCGCAACCTGGCGATTGCTCAGCGCCGCGTGGGCACGGACGTCGATGCCGTCATTGCTGGCATCAACCGCCTCGACTTGAAGGTGGTTACGGCTGAGAAAGCAGAGCTGTTGCGTTCCGAGTACATGGCCTCTGATGAGGAGATGAGCATGCTGACCGAGCGGCATGACAGCGGCAAACCCATGGCCGAGGTGGACGTTTTCCTCTACCACCTCAACCGCGTTCCTCGTCTGCGGCAAAAGCTCATGCTTTTGTCGTACTTGGACAGCTGCGATGAAGTACTGCACTCGCTCTCGCCGGCAGCCAACAAACTGGAGACGGCCAGCCGCTCGTTGGTGGAAAGTCAACGCTTACGTCAGCTGTTGTCGATTGTTTTGGCGTTTGGCAATTACATGAACAGCCAGCGCCGAGGTGGTGCCTACGGTTTCAAGCTCTCCGTATTTACCCGCCTCTTTGACACGCGATCGCGCGACCGCTCACAGTCGGTGCTCAACTATGTCGTGGCAGCTGCTGAGGAGATGTATCCTGATTGCCTGCAATTCGCGGACGAGCTTCATTGCATCGACAAGGCAGCAGGGATTTCGATTGCATCGTTGGAACAAAACCTTCTTGGACTTGAGCGCACGGCCAAGGCAGTGTCGCAAGAGCTGGAATTGGATGCCACACACGAAGCGTTGCTGCATTTCCGGGACACGGTGCTGCCCCAGATCCATGCTGCCCGGGACGATGTGGAGCGGGCTCGAGCTGCATTCCGCCGTGCCGTTGAATTTTTTGCCGAGGACGAAAAGGCTGAGCCCTATGTCTTCTTCAAGACCTTTTTACAACTGGATGACCAAATCAAACAGGCGCAGGAACAGAATCGCCGCCGAGCCGAGGCGCAAGCACGCGCCGCCGAGGAGGCCAGGCAACAAGCGGCCGAAGATGCTCAGCGGAAGGAGGCCATGTTGCGGGGCGATGCGTTGCAGTCGTTGCCCGTCGGCGGACCTCGCAAAGCAACGCTGCAGCCGCGCACCAGCATCGATATCCGTGATGAAGTGGCGGATGGCGACATTGACAGCTTGATTAGTGGCTTGAAGGAGCAAGGTTATCGCCGTGGTGGTGTCAAAACGCAGCGGGGACGTGACCGCGGGGACGCCTATGGTGCTGCGCGACCTTGGCTCAAGTAGAAGGCTTGGGCATACGGACCAACAAGCTTTGGCTGACTTGCATTCTGCACATGCCTTGCAGATGCAAGGTGTTGTCCTTTTGCTCATTTTCATTGTGTGTGGCTTCCCTCTTCCCGTTTCTCTGTTTGTCGTGGCGCAGAGTTGTGGTTGGTCAGCTCCCTGATGAGCTTTGGATGCTTCTGTGCAATATGACTGTATCATATCTATCGGTCGTGCAAAGGTCAGACGCGGCCCGGGTGATCACCGGCTGTAATGTAATTGATAACACACCACGAGAACAAGCGCACACCAACGCCATGATGCACGATCGGGTGGCTGCTCGGGAGCCCGTTGAATAAAATAAAGAGTCAGGGTCGGGTCGATCGCCACGAACAAAAGGGTGGAACACTCAACGTGCCCAGTGTGTGGCAGACAAAGAGTGCCAGGCGGCTGGCAAGGATAAATAACAGAATGTTCTCAACCGCCGTGACAACGAGAGGAGAGGTCAGTTGTGCGCAGGGAGAAGGCGGCTAGTTTGCCTGTTCACACCAAGGGGAATGGGTGTCAAGCGGGTGGACAGTCGAGGAGCACGGTAAGCGTGCATCCACACGCGCTGAGGGTAGGCAGTCGAGTGGCGAGCAAAGGCAAGTTGTGGTCAGAGGGGGGCGGAGGGCAAGCGCAGCCGACGCCAGCTAGTGTGGGGAGAGATTGACAAAACGAAAGCAGGGAAAGAAGGCCTAAGGGGAGCTGCTTTTTGAGCTCAAGCTCGCAAAGTTATCCTCGTTCTCTTCGGGTGTGGCGAGAGGGGCCGGCGTGGCCAGCAGGGTTTGTGCAGCCTTGAGAATGGGAGTAGGTTCCTGTTTGTTGAGTCGTAGGAGTTCTTCAACGGTCTGCTTGAGAGCATGACGCAGCTTCTGGTTCTCGCTCTTGAGGTTTTGGTTTTCGTGGAGCATGTCCTCTTGCTTTTCTTTGCGACGGCGGCGGCATTGGCGAGCCGCAATTTTGTTCTTCTCGAGTCGGCGCTGACGCTGGGCTTCGACCTGACTTTCCGAGGCGACGCGTTTGGAGCGTTTGGGCAGGGGATTGGAGCTGGCCAGGCCTGCGTCGGGAGCCCGGGTCATGGCGCCTGCAGGGTTGGCGAGGCTGCCTTCATCCAGGGGGCCAAGCTGGCCACCAATGGGTCCAGGTCGGGTCGTGACCTGAGCTTGGCGCGCGGACCCGGCAGTAGAGGGAATAGCAAAGTTTAGGGCCGGGTCCATGCCACCGTTGTTGGAGGGCGTGGACTGAAACAAGCCCTGAGGGAAGAATTGACCGTTCTACTCGAGCAGGGCGGCGAGCGGTGCAATGCGGTGCCGGGTAGGGTCAGCATGTGGTCGAAAGCCAGCCGTCAACAGCAAATGAGAGCCAGCACACGACCGTCTGTGACAAGAGGGGAGAGAGAGACAGAGAGACAGAGAGACAGAGAGACCACAGCCAGTCGCGCCGTGGCGACGTAGACAGCCAGCCAGCCAGCCAGCCAGCCAGCCAGCCAGACAGCCAGCCAGCCAGACAGCGAGACCGAGGAAGGCAGTGGGACACAGGTACAGGTACAACATCCCCGCT